>NC_056744.1:843563299-843714613 GCF_019279795.1 Protopterus annectens
ACAAAAATATACAATAATCATTTAATTACTTTAAAATTGTTTATATGTATAAAAGTATATATTAAATATACATAATAAAATTCATGAAACTATTCATTATCTTATTTCTTTCTGCTTTTTAACTAATACTGGTTTAATAGTCAGTGCATTATTTACTCATGGTTTCATATCAGCTCTCAATCTAATTATCCAGGTAAATTCTCTATTCTCTAGAACATTGTTTAGGTTCCCACCCCTAATCTGCTTATGTACTATGTCTATTACTCTAAATTTAAAGCTATGGGCACTTCTATTTTCCATTACATGCTTACTTAAGACATTATTTTCCATTCTCCTACGTATATTTGACTTATGCTCTATAATACGATCTTTAAGTTTCCTGCTGCTTTTAGCAACATAAAAAACATGAGCACACTGTACAAGTTGCCAAGTAAACAATAATTTCTGTATTACATGTAGCCGTACATTTAAATACAAAAGTTTCTTTAGTTATTGGATGAATAAATGAGGTAGTGTCATTTTTAAAAATATCATCACAACAAATACAATTTATACAGGGGTAGGTGCCCATTTTAAAACTATTTTGCCTTCCATTGTTCTGTTTTGGAAAGTCTTTATAGCATAGTTTGAGTTTCAGATTTTGAGCATTTTTATATGCAAAGAAAGGTCTATTTTCCAATATCTGGCATACCTCAGGCATAGCCATCAAAATGCCCCAATTCTTTTCTATTGTCTTCTTCATCTGTTCAGTTCTTAAATTATAAGTTGTTAAGTATCTTACTACTTCTGCTTTATGTAAATTCATTGTTGTGCTTTGTTCCCTAATATTAAATGTCACCATATTATTATTAACTTTTCTAGCTTCTAAAGTTTCTTTTACATACTGGTTGACCATTCTATATGGGTAACACCTTTCTAAAAATTCAATAGCCATATCATTTAATTGTTCTTCGCATACTCCATCATCAGTATTCAGCCTAATTACCCTTAACATTTGGGATTTTACTATTCCTTTGAATATATGCGGTGGATGCATACTGTTCTTATGTATATATCTGCTAAATTGTACTTCTTTTTTATGTACACTGGTCTCAATATTTTCGCCCTTCCTTTCTATAGTCACATCTAAGAAAGCTATCTTTTTTGGGGAGCAAACTATTTTAAACTGGAAAAAGGTTATAGTACTCTCTAAATAGTGTACAAAACTTCTCAAAGTATCTTCAGTCCCTTTCCACACCAAAAAACAATCATCTACATATCTACCATAAAATAGTATTTACTCTTTCCCCTCATTTCCTGTGCCAAACATATTCTTCTCCCATTGATGCAGTACTACATTAGCATAGGTGTTAGCCACTGCTGTACCCATGGCTACACCTATCTGTAAATATGGTTCCTCATCAAACAGAAACACATTCTTTGTCAAAACTATATCTAATAGATGGCATATATTCTCTATCTCTCCCGCTTGTATGTCTGTTTCCTCATTCAAGAAACTATGGATTGCCTTTATCCCATATTCATTGGGTATAACCGTAAAGAGGGAATCTACATCTAGTGTAGCAATGATGTAGTTTACATTACTTTCAGATATATGTCAGTTCTTTAGTTTCTGTAAAAAGTCATTAGTATCTTTCAAGTAACTATCACATAAAGGCAGATATTTACTTAAACTTTCCTGAAGGTATACCGATATTGGTTCTGTAATCCACCCCCTTCCTGATACTATTGGTCTCATTGGGGGGTGTGCTAATGATTTGTGCAGTTTCGGTATACTATATATAATCAGTATTTTTGGACACGATACAGTGAAAAAATTAAACAATTCTATTGACAGACCATTATTAAATTGCATATCATAAATGGCCATATTATACTCACTAATACACACCTTTATCTCTTGAAAAGTAATCTTTTTAAAAGTTTTTTTCATCTTGCAGGAATGTATACATAGCATTCACATAATCTTTTTTATCCATTGACCTTATTTTTTTGTAACTTTGGTGAGAGGTTAGATTTTGAGCATTGGGCTTTACAAAAGAGCAGCCAGCCACACAATTACTTGAATATCTCTGTCATTGATATGGAGACTACTGCAAACCAGCGTACATTGAAAGGACTTCTTACAACAGAAGGTAATCCATTACTACAAATAGCAGCTACTACAGTAGAAACTACGGGAGTCGCTCCCCAGCAGATGGAAGGTTTAACTGAGCATATACTGACTTTGGAAAGGAAGGTTCAAACCTTCAACTGCTCCAATGGCAGCGACTAAGCTTTAATGCTTATTTGGAGCTGGGAATAGCACCAAGAGGTTTGCAAAAAAAACTATGCCATCCTATGTTAATACATACCCTGAACTTTTAAAGAAATGGCAACAGCTAAATCTTAAATTGAGCAGTGAGAATATGCTATTGATGAATGACTTATTTGCACCAATAGAGTCTGAAATGGTAAATGAAATACTGAAATTGGAAAATGAACTGTGTGAAAATTTGCATTGTTCCAGTGTAGCACATCACTATCAATTGATGCTAAATAGATTTCAGCAATTAGATACTAAACTAGAATCTACAAAAAAACAAAAGTTGTTGAGAGATATTAATGATTATAAAATGGGGCACATCTTCTTTTGGCCAAAAACAATAAGAGTTAATGCAGCCACTAACAATCGGAAAGGGGAAATGTACTGCTTAGATCAAATAATGCTAGATAACACTCTGGCAACAGGTGTAGCTAGCAGAGACATTATGAATATTCATGAGGTGACGAGCTTGCGAATGACACAAAATAAGGAAGGAGAGATCTTCAAGAAAACAACGCGAGAAAGAGAAGGTGAAAGATCTGGCTCAAGAGAGCAGAGTCGAGAGTGTACAGTGAAAGATGGGGTAAAGGAGCATCAAAATGCTCCTACATCGCAGCATGTGATAGCCAATTTGCATATATCACCGAAAGAAATGGTGGATAAAACGGCAACTAAGAAGATGGATTTTTTAATAATACCATTTCGGCTGGAAGTAGCTGAGAAAATAAGTTTAAATTTACAAAAACCTTTCAGGGAACGTCCCATACAAGAGCAGCCAGGCAAGCATATGAGCAACATGGTGAAAAGAAAGAACAGCAGCCGTTTGCTCAGAACAAAACAGCAAGACGCTGACTAGGGCATCAACAGGTATTGTAAACCATTCAAGTTTTGCCTTATCAACAGAACATGAGACACTGCTACAAAAGGGAATGAAGTTCATTCCTACCTACATGGACACTATTGTTGATGCTTTAACAGACTTAAAAATGTTTGCTAGAAGAATTAATTTGAAGTTAATATTTAAACAAAGTCAGAGTAGCAGTCTAAATGATGTATGTAAAAGGAAAAGTGTGTTCATACCAACTAGTTATCCTATAGTTACAGCATATCATGATATCTGTGAAAATGAACTAAGGCAATTGTATGCTAAAAAATTGGAAAAGAAATACTATAACTTGACAACCCAGGAGAGTAGAGGTTTACAGCAATTAATGATGAATGATGAAATAGTGATTAAGCAGGCTGATAAAAGGGGGAACAATAGTTCTAATGGATAAAGAAGATTATGTGAATGCTATGTATACATTCCTGCAAGATGAAAAAACTTTTAAAAAGATTACTTTTCAAGAGGTAAACGTGTGTATTAGTGAGTATAATATAGCCATTTATGATATGCAATTTAATTGTTTAATTTTCTTCACTGTATCATGTCCAAAAATACCAATTATATATGGTATACCAAAACTGCACAAATCATTAGCACACCCCCAATGAGACCAATAGTATCAGGAAGGGGGTGGATTACAAAACCAATATCGGTATACTTTCAGGAAAGTTTAAGTAATATCTGCCTTTATGTGCTAGTTATTTGAAAGATACTAATGACTTTTTACAGAAATTAAAGAACTGGCATATATCTGAAAGTAATGTAAACTACATCTTTGCTACACTAGATGTAGATTCCCTCTTTACGGTTATACCCAATGAATATGGGATAGAGGCAATCCATAATTTCCTGAATGAGAAAACAGACATACAAGCGGGAGAGATAGAGAATATATGCCATCTATTAGATATAGTTTTGACAAAGAATGTGTTTCTGTTTGATGAGGAACCATATTTACAGATAGCAGGTGTAGCCATGGGTACAGCAGTGGCTAACACCTATGCTAATTTAGTACTGCATCAATGGGAGAAGAATATGATGTTTGGTACAGGAAATGAGGGGAAAGAGAATATATATTATGGTAGATATGTAGATGATTGCTTTTTGGTGTGGAAAGGGACTGAAGATACTTTGAGAAGTTTTGTACACTATTTAGAGCATACTACAACCTTTTTCCCATTTAAAATAGTTTGCTCCCCAAAAAATATAGCTTTCTTAGATGTGACTATAGAAAGGAAGGGCGAAAATATTGAGACCTGTGTACATAAAAAAGAAGTTCAATTTAGTAGATATATACATAAGAACAGTATGCATCCACCGCATATATTCAAAGGAATAGTAAAATCACAAATGTTAGGGGTAAGTAGGCTGTATACTGATGATGGAGTATGCGAAGAACAATTAAATGATATGGCTATTGAATTTTTAGAAAGGTGTTACCCATATAGAATGGTCAACCAGTATGTAAAAGAAACTTTAGAAGCTAGAAAAGTTAATAATAATATGGTGACATTTAATATTAGGGAACAAAGCACAACAATGAATATACATAAAGCAGAAGTAGTAAGATACTTAACAACTTATAATTTAAGAACTGAACAGATGAAGAAGGCAATAGAAAAGAATTGGGGCATTTTGATGGATATGCCTGAAATATACCAGATATTGAAAAATAGACCTTTCTTTGCATATAGAAATGCTCAATATCTGAAACTCAAACTATGCTATAAAGACTTTCCAAAACAGAACAATGGAAGGCAAAATAGTTTTAAAATGGGCACCTACCCCTGTATAAATTGTATTTGTTGTGATGATATTTTTTAAAAATGACACTACTTCATTTATTCATCCAGTAACTAAAGAAAATGTTGTATTTAAATGTATGGCAACATGTAATACAGAAAATAGTGTTTACCTGGCAACCTGTACAGTGTGCTCATGTTTTTTATGTTGCTAAAAGCAGCAGGAAACTTAAAGATTGTATTATAAAGCATAAGTCAAATATATGTAGGAGAATGGAAATGAATGCCTTAAGTAAGCATGTAATGGAAAATGGAAGTGCCCATAGCTTTAAATTTAGAGTAATAGACATAGTACATAAGCAGATTAGGGGTGGGGACCTAAACAATGTTCTAGAGAATAGAGAATATACCTGGATAATTAGATTGAGAGCTGATATGAAACAAGGACTAAATAATGCACTGACTATTAAACCAATGTTAGTTAAAAAACAGAAAGAAATAAGATAATGAATGATTTTATGATTTTTATTATGTATATTTAATATATACTTTTATACATAGAAACAATTTTAAAGTAATTAAATGATTATTGTATATGTTTGTGTTTATAGGCTGGCTCTTATCATGTGACTGTTTAATTGACTGTTTGAGGTTTTAGAATTCAGTATAGGTATTCTAACACTGAAGAAGGATTTGTAATCTGAAATCTTTGTTGTTTTATTAAAGTATCTGGTATTTGTCTGGAGTTGTATTTATTGGAATGTTGCTGGTGTTACAGGGTTTGTTGTAACATATCTTTTCTAAGGGATATAAATTTAGAAAAACAAATGGATGTTACCATCTACATATGCAATTACTAGAGTATGCTACTGATTTGCCAAGGACAACACCTCTCTGGGGAACAGCCCATACATAATAGGCTAACCTGTGGCCATTATGTAGATGGCCCTACAGTTGAGTGCTAAGCAGAGATAGAACTTTGTCAGACTGAAACCCATGCAGAAGTAGCATGTGCAGACAAACCCTGTTAAATTAGCAGTATTCCAAACATATAACAGCAATACTCACATTCTGCTCCTAAGTCTTGAACCTTCCCCACCATTTAGTTGTCTTGTCTCCATAAGTCTTGTTGTAAGCGGTAGTAGCTCACACAACTCCAGGATGTCTTCCTCACAAGTAAGGGAAAGGGCCAACACCCACATGGAGTACTCATTTATAGGAGTGTGTTGCCATGACATTGGCTATTGGAAGAACTACAATCTGCTCTGTATGCAATTAACAAGTGGGGAACCCCAGTATGTGTACAGGCCATCACCTGGTCATGTGCATCACCTACAAAAGCCATGCTGCCACCTATTCAACCAGCTCTATCCCTTTAGTGCACAGAGAGAGAGAGATAGAAATAATAAATGAAACATAAAGTGGAAAAGAGAAGAAATAAAAAAGGTAAGTGGAACATGTAAGCAAGTAATTGAGTGTAGTACTTGGTCTGTAATAATGGGAAATATGATTTGGAGGAATGTATGTCCCAACAAGACATGCTGTACTAATGTCCTGCTAAACAGCTGCTATGGCCATAACATCTGGCCCTCTGTGCAGTGGGAGATATCACAGACATACCTCTCAACTGTACAGATCCTCACAGAATGTCCACATTTTACCATCATGTATTTTTGTCTGTTGTTCCTGAGATCTGTACTTTTCTGGCAAATAGCTGAGGATTGAAGTCATCAGGTAATGACAAACACTTGAGTTTAAGACTCCATATCCTTAAGAATATTCACTGTAATGCTAAATGTATCATTCTATGAACTTCCTATGTTTGTATCAGGTATATTTAAAGTCTGTCCATATTTATCCCCCCATCATTTTAGGCATTGTCCAGATGTGATGCTCTGAGAGGTTATGAGGTGGGATCACAGCTCAGGAGCCTGACTCACCTGGGAATGGAAAGCTCATATATGACAACCACAGGGGTGTCTATCAAACAGTTGTGACTGTGCCACTGCTAGGCCAGTTAATGGGATGTTTTCCATATCCATGTTACCTGTGATTATGAGTATGACACGTCTTTGCCTTGTAAAGCTAAGACACCTACAGAGGGCATGTGCATAGCAGAGTACTGTTGCAGACCTATGTGTTGAACTAAATGTGATATAGTGAATTTATAACATTCAACTGTTCAGTGTTCTGCTGGACAATAAGCAGAATTGTGACTGTCTGTAGTCACATACACATACACCTATGTTATGTCAGCCAAACCATTGGCAGGTCTGTGAGCAATAGGATTGTAACATAATAGCCTACTTATGACTGTTGGACATCTTCTAGGTTATCACAGTGATGTCAAACACTACACTACAATCAACGTACTTGTGTATGGTGCAGCTATATTAATACAGTATCAATACTGATGTCCCTTTTGACACCCATTTATGTGTGTCATTGTCCAGACGTACTGCTGTAACAGGTTGAGAAGTATGATTGAGCAGCAAGACTGTAAATACAGTGTGCCATACATACATTCAACAGAAATGTATATCAGGTATTCCCTGAGCACATGTATATATGCATATGTTCAGCTGGAAGGCACAAAACTAATCACATGGATTTCAAGCAGTCAGGTAAATAGATTGTGCATGTTGCACATGTGTGTAATAGTGTCAGTGCATACAACAGACATATATGTGGACAGCTACTGGTGGTTGCATTGCCCTGTCACTGATGTGGGTACTGGAGTAGGCATGATTATCAGGTATTAATCAGAGAAGTGTCCACCTGTGTTATGACCCTCTGTCCATGCCTACCACTACCAGCTATATCAACACCTATATACAGTGGATATCACAAGTGTACACACCCCTGTTGGAATGCCAGGTTTGTGTCCTGTATGACCATCAGATCAGAGAAGATCATTTCATAGTGTTTCTCATCTTGAATGTGACACCTGACCTGTACAATTCCATTGAAATACAATCAAAGGTGTTTCTAGGAAGGTGAGCAACCATTGTCAATTGAAGATGTGCCATGATGTTAGAGTCCAGACCAAGATGGATGAATGCTGTAATCATCTCAAGAGGTGCATACACAAGTTTAAGGGTGTGTACACTCATTCAACTGGCTTATTGTACTGAGTATTATTTCCATATGTTTTCACAGACCAGATTGTTATGTTTTCAATTGAATTGTACAGGCTATAGGTCACACTACAGGTGGTAATTGTTATGAAATGATTTAATGTGGTGTCATGTTCCAATTGCACAAATACCAGGCAGTGTATCAGGGGTGTGTGCCCTTCATATCCACTGTAGCTATATGGACACAGCAGTGCCTGACCTGTATATCCAGCCTCCACCAAGGTAGAGTAATCCTGTTTGGTGGACAGAAGTAATACACAAACCACATACTAGGTTGCTACATTAGCTATATAGGGACACATAGGTGCAAGCAACAACTTTGAAGCAAGTCCACTTATATCTGAGCAAGCAAGTAAGTTCACAGGTGACATCCTGTAAGGCTGACTATGACTATGAATTGGACATATCCACACCACCAAGGACAATTGCAACGTGTCTCCACATATGTTGTAAGTCTTAGATGAAATAGCACAATTCGCCCTGTGCTGGGGAAAAACAACACCTCATACACACATGCCATGGATATAGGCAACCTGCATCACACAGGTTAGGTGAGAACATTGCCACGCTGTCCACCCCAGTTGTACGTGGAGATATGCACATCAACCACATTCCTCCCCTCAGGAATGGTGACTATGTACATATTGCCTACTGATGGCAACAACAACATATCTCCATGGGGCATAATAACATCACTGTCTGCCTCCTACATGAACTTAGGCATGTGCTCAGAGCTCCATTACACATCACAGTCAAACACAGACCTGCCACCATATGCCCACCATCCACATGGAAGATGACCACTGCCAACCCTCTACACAGAAATTAAAGTAGGATAGAGGATTATGCAATCGAGTGTTCAACATTGGGGGAAATAAGATAGCTCAGGGACAGGCATGTAATGCAAGCTGCTATAGTCATGATAGCTTAGGGCTGTCCAGTGTAGTCTGGATTATTTGCAAATAATATTCCCTGTTCATGTGCATTTTGACAACTGTATGAGGTCATGTGACCTTTTCCTGTTTATATCTTCCAGGTAACATCCAGAGTGCTCACCTACCAGCATTTTCTGTTGGGAAAACAGACATCATCACCCAAAATGTGATTGGACATTATGCTCTGTCATGTGGATGGTGAGCAGAAGATGTGCAGAAGAGTACTGCCCTGTGGAACAGTGTAATCCACAGGGTAAATGATGCTGGCCTATACAGCAGAACTTATGTACATGCGCAGCATTGGGCCACCAACCTCAAATGCCATGCCCATCAATGAGCTGCTGCTGTAGTAAGGGACTGGCTAGTCACAGGTGGTGGCCCAGTCATCCAGCCCTCACTGACACCAACTGAGGAGCTCCTCACCACACTTGGGCTACATGCCAAATGCACAAGCCATGATGCTGAGGAAAGCATTCTGGAGGTGACTGCACACACACACACTGGATGAGGAACTTGCAGGTAAGGGCCCAGTGGGGATTAGTACACTAATGTATCAGACATACATGTATCTGTATTGTATCTACATGCATGTGCCAGGTCCGATTGCAGTTGTAGATGGGGTTTTCTAATGTACAGAGGTGCATATCTATGGTGAGGGCAGGACATTGTGTATTATTGTGGTTAGTACTGTAGATGTGCAGACATGCTGCATCCATCCTATACCAAGGCCACATGTGCATCTGCTGACAATAACTCCCTCTCACAACTACCTAGGACCCTCTGTTCTGTATGTTGGACAGCAACCTGAAGCTGGTGAGTATTACATTGTTCTGTTGTTGCCTGGCAATACTCCAGGCATGTGAAGCCATGCATATTACCATGCACACAACCATCAGTAATAGCTGTATTGCTTTATGTAATAGCTATATTGTTTGTTGTGCATGTTCACTTGTGCGGGGAATAACTGTATTGCATCACAGTGATCACCACTGGGGCCTATCTGACATGAATTCAACATTCCTGTAGCATACCTCACAACTTGTCAGTGCCAAGATGTCTGGACACATGCCAGCAAATTGTGCTGGACAAATGGCCTGGTAAGGTCATGTGTGACACATTACTGGTATACAGTGGGTATAAACTATGTTCACACCCCTTTTAAGATGCAAGGTGTTCCTATTACATACTAATTAGGACCACAATATGACAGTCCACACCTCTTCCAGCCTTTAATGTGACCCATAACAGGTACAGTTCAATTGTAAAACCAAGCATCTGTACTCATGTATTGCAACTACAAGGCATGCCACCTGTGAGGGTGGCAGACATCCTATCAGCATGATGTTTCAGTCAGGTATGATACCTCATGCTGCCATATGTCAGTACACTCACTGTGGCCTATTTGGCTACAATATCACATACGTGGGCATTGTTAAGACACACAGACCACTTCCGACCACATATAGGTTTCAAACATATGGATATTCCAGACACATCTGTACAGAGGACTGTACAATGGTTTAACCTGCTACATGTGAGGTAGATGTTGTCACCACACTATATAAAGTAAAAGAGTGGGAGGTGGTCACCAGCCGTGTATGGTATACACATCAAAATAGTATAAGCCACACATGATATGATCCTCACACAGACAAACAGTTGGCAGCATTACACAGACAGGCTATAATGTGCTCCACAGCTGTCAGCCCCCAAACATGGACCACACCCCACCTCCACAGGTGGTGTTGTCTCCATATTCACCTCCAGACTAGTATCCCATCATAATGCATTAGATATACTTTAGGTACAACTGCTTTGGGGTAATAGTGCAATCCAGACCGTAGCCTGCTATGGGTCCACATCTATGTCCCTAGACTGTCAATGCACATTCATCAACACCCTGTCATCTCTGATGGTCCAACGCAACACTGACATAGTACAAGTCTTCAACTACTCCTCCATCACCTGGGGAATGTAGCCAATCACCAGTACAGTGGCCCAACACTTCTGGGATTCATCATTTCCATTGCCATAGACCAGCTCATACCGACTACTGGTAGAGGATGCAACAACCTTGACCTGCATTGACCACTAAATATGGGACCGTTGCTCATCCCCATATGTCAGTCCCTGTATGGTGAGATTCACACAGGCTGTAATCAACATGGAACTTAACATGTCAGCCACACACCTCACAATGATAACCACCTGGCCAAACCTCTCTAAATCTGACTTTGCAGCCATGAAAACAGGGGTGGATGTCTTCACTGCACCCATGGCAATGAGATGTAGCTGCATGACTGTGGAATCATACACATAGGCACTGTACAAACAAGTACATGAATGCACGGTACTAGCCAGAGCCAACAGAACCCAGCCATTGTCCTCCAAATACAGGGAGACAATGTGATGGTCCCCTACCATTACATCAGCAGGACACTTTTGCAGGGAAAGGTGGTGTCCCATGACTGTTTAACTCCCTTATTAGCCTCAAACACAACTTTGGATCCCTCATGGAGTCCCAGACAGGCATCTATGGCAGCAGAGATGCAGCAGTCACTGAAAACAGTCACAACAGCCTTGATAGTTACATTAACAACCTCCACAGCATTAAACATAAGTGTCACGAGTTACTGCACAAAGCTAATACCTGTCCTGAGACAACAGATATTGGCCACAGTCTTGGCAACACATTCAGTGTCAGCTTTACCCCTTTCTCCCCCCGCAAGTGAAGTGTTGAGTGAATGTGGTCTCACATGCTGTATCCCATTTCTGTTCTAGGCTTCTGTGTGTCACCAGGATGTGGCCCTGCAGCAAGGCCACAGGGTATGGCAGTGTGGTGACACATCCACCAAGTCATAGGCAGGGTACAGTATGTTCACGGTAATTCCAGGTCTGCTGCACAGTGATTGCATATGCCTCACAGATTATAGGGCTGAGGGTTGTACATAGGTACAGTTGATGTACAACATCTGTTGTAGAATGGAGGATGATACATGTTCTGGTTTGTACACACCTCCAGTTTCTAATAACCACAGCCACAGGGGACATTCATCAACCAAACACACTGGGATTACCTTTCACACATGCACACATACACACACACACACACACACACACACACACACACACACACACACACACACACACACACACACACACACACACACACTCGCGCGCACACACTTGCCAGTACTGAGATCCATAGGTTCATTGCTTCATGGGTGCGTAGTAGGTGAATGGGCCTGAAGGCTGTACAAGCCTAGCCCAAGGGAATACCTTGGCATCAGGCCACATGACAATAGTCCTCAGTGTGGCTCAGGAGTATAGTCACTGGAGTGGTCCCCAGGGGTGGGTATTGTGTTCCCCATCCACTCATCCAGGTTTCTATTGTGGGTGGTCAGTGATGTGCACTGCTTCCTGTGTATGTGATCTATATTCCATACCATGGACAGTGTCTGGGTTGTACAAATGTCCCACATGCATGTTCTTTGATGTGTGGAAGTGTGCTTGAGGTCTCTGCAGCATATTGTGTGGGCAGATTGGTATCTTCTGATGTAGCATTCCTGACCTCATTTGGTGAGACCTGACTATGTATCTGAAGTAGTGATTGCACCTACATTGACAGTATGATACGGGTATTCAGTGGAGTTAGTGGCATCTGTCCATACAGGGCATGTGTATAAGGCATGGTATTCCCTTTGTGGGGTACATTTTCAGACTCTACAGTTGTTGTAGGCATTCAGTAGGAAACATGTCAAAAGGGCCACTGTACACATTGATTGGGCTACTGAGGGGATGGAACAGGGTGCCATGTGCTTTTACTTGCTGGATAACACACACACACTCAGTCAGGGGATATAACACATCAAAGTACTTTCTGATGTCAGTGGCACTGTTGTGGTCAACAGTCATGTAGTCCACTGCAATCACACTGTGGGTACTATCTGTGAGGCAATATGCAGGGGAACTACCAATATAGTGATTGTTGGCTAGCCAAGTGTGTTTGTGTATGATACATGGATGGAGAGTGGTCTCTGAGTAATAGAAAGGTTGCCTATATTGTTCACTAATCCATACTGTCACATTTTGGGCTGTGGATTTTCTACATCAACCTCTACAGTGTTTGACAACTGTTGGCCTTGTAATGTGGACATTGTGAGATATACTAGGTCCTCCACATAATAATTTAGCAAAACCCATCCCCCAGTTGATCCTGTTATTACACAATCACACCAACCCCACACAGGATACTGATGACAGATACACACACACACTTGGCAGTACTGATTTGCAAACCCCTAACTATCTACGTATTGCTACTACAGTGTACCGCATTTATTGCACATGCCACAGAGCTTATAGGTTGGATGCTGTCCCAAGGTACTTCAAAGGTGAGGAACATCACCAGCCCTTGTAAATACTGGCATTGGGTGATGTAGTGAGTGAGAGATTCCAAAAAATATTTTACCCTACACACACATTTGCCTGGTGCAAGGTTCAAACCTCTATCGAGCTAGCTTTTCAGACCATTATGGTTATGCATTTACCACATGCACCACTGACCTTATATAGTTTAGGGTTGCCAACAGGTACTTCTAAGGTGAATGATATCTGCAGGACTGCTAAAGTTAGGCACTGAGATGTGTACTGGGTGTAAATGGGGCTAAAATCTTTGCGGCATGGACATACATATGTGCACACACAAGCACTTGCCAGGGATGAGATTCAAACCCATACCTGTGCAGCTTTTGCTACTACAGTGTACCACATTTATTGTACGCACCACAGAGTTTATAGGATGGATGTTGTCCCAAGGTACATCTAAGGTGAGGAACATCACCAGCCCTTGTAAATACTGCCATTAGGTGATGTAGTGGGTGAGAGATTCCAAAAAATATTTTACCCTACAGACGCATTTATATTTGCCAGGGGTGAGGCTCAAACCTCTATCTAACTATGTTTTCGGACCATTATGGTTATGCATTTACCACATGCGCCACTGACCTTACATGGGTTAGGGTTGCCAACAGGTACTTCTAATGTGGATGATATCTGCAAGACTGCTAAAGTCAGGTACTGAGATGTGTAATGGGTGTAAATGGGGCCAAAATCTTTGAGGCATAGACATACATATGTACACACACAAACACTTGCCAGGGAGGAGATTCAAACCCATACCTATGTAGTCATTGCTACTACATTGTTCCGCATTTATCATGCACACCATGGAGCATATGTGCTGGAGAGTTGTGCAAAGGTATCTTTGAAGGTTAGTGACATCAGCAGCAGTGCTAAAGGAGGTGTAAGGGAAGTGCTGTAAGTGTGAATGACCACAAAATCAGGTCTCTACAAGGGTACACACATTCTCTCTCACACAAACACTCACATTTATACAGTTGCCAGGACCAGGATGGGAACACCTACCTAACTAGTTTGCTGCACTATGGTATTGCCCAGTTAGAGCAAGCACCACGGAGCTTTTATGTTGGAGAACTGTCCAAAGGTATCTTTGAAGGTGAGTCACATCCACAGCAGTGTTAAAGGAGGGGTAAGGGCAGTGTTGTAAGTGTGAATGACCACAAAACCAGGTTTCTGCAAGGATACACACACTCTCTCACACAAACAGTCACATTTAGCAGGATCAGGATTGGAACTCTTACCTAACTAGCTTGCTACACTATAGTATTACGCAGTTATCGTAAGCACCACAGAGGTTATATGTTGGGGAAGCTATTCAAAGGTATCTTTGACGGTGAGTGAGGGGTACAAGAGATTTAATGAGTGTGAATGGCCTCAACCACATTCATCTAGAAACACACACACACACTCACACACAACTTTAAATTTGACAGGACTGAGATTACAACTGCTACATGGATACCTAGTTATACTGTAGTGTTACACAGTCATCAGAAGCACCACTGACACTATAGGGCTGAGGATTAACCAAAGGTATTTCTACAGTGAATGACATCAGCGCATCATGTGATAAGGCCAATGGGATGTGTAGTGGGTGGGACAGGCCATATAATGGGATTCTCTCTTTCACTGTCTGTCTTTCTCTTTCCCACATCTGTGTGTGTGTGTGTGTATGTTTGACATATTATATTATGTTGGCCTTAGATATGTGTGTTTATTCCTATCCAGTGTGTGTGTGTGTGTGTGTGTGTGTGTGTGTGTGTGTGTGTGTGTGTGTGTGTGTGTGTGTGTGTGTGTGTGAAGTAAAAATGGTGTACAATTTGGTGTGTGTTCTTTGCTCACAGTAATTTTCTGGGAAATACCAGATGAATGAAGCTGCGACCAATATTCTGAGGCATATAGACTACACATTCTGGCACACACCTGCCATTGTGGAGGGGTATCTACAGACAATAGACTGCTGCTTCTGTGTAAATGGTACAGCACTTTGTTAGTATGCTGTCTCGCGTTCCCCTTCTTGTGCTTTTCTCAACTTCACAGAATGGCCATATCCTGCTGAGGCCATACCTCTCAGCTGTAAAGATACACTCACGTTATCCAGAAGCAGAACTTATATATCTGGTTGGTTTACCTTCACATTGTGGTTTACAAGCAGTTTTGTGGCTACTCATTCATGGGTTTGCAGTCGAGAGTAGTATGGGCATACATTAGAGTTTCAGACTTCACACACTCCATGACATCCATGCTTTTACACTCCTCACTCTGTTATTCTCCCCTTCACCAAACATTATGTAAGCAATATCTCAGAGGTGTCCCTATAGTTGGGCCTTTATCCCAGTAGTATTTATGGCTTGATCCACAGTCCTTGCAGTAGGACATGGGGAGGCATGCTACTGGCATCTGTCAACATTACCTCGCATTTGGCAAATCTGGCAATATGGTTGTTAGTTGGGACCCCCGGACATTCCATACATTGGCATTATGGGTGAGGCATGAGCCTTTGCCGGAGGATTGTAGAACATTTGAGAGTGCTGCAGGCCATCTGTTACTGCATTTCTACATGGGATTGTGGGAGGTGGTACACAACTGCAGACTTTAACATTTGAAATGACTGTACTGGTATTTCAGTTACTCTGTTGGCTTCCATTTATTTATTTATTTATTTTTATTTTACATTTGTTTACAGGGATAGTCCAACTGGATACATGTCCATTTTCAGTGGAGACCTGGGGAGAAAAGCTCCAAATAGACAAACTTATATAGATTACACAAGAAGTTAAATAACATTAGAAAATATAAAACAACGTGATTATGTACAATGGTTTAGTAGTGTTCCCTAGTAGGGACTCACAATTCTCATGGACAGACACAATTAAAAGCAAGAGATGTCAGATTGGATATAGAGCTTGGTGACGTAGTTGCATGTTATGATATTTACAGATTATGCTTACAGTTTATAACTTAATCAGGGTTGGTACATGGGCAAAGCCAGTTCACTTTGAGATACTGTTACAGGTTTTTTTTTTTTGAAGAGACTTTTGGAGGATTCTAGGGTTATATAGTTTGGCAACAAATTCCAGGTTTTGTCAACAAAGTTGGCAAACAGGGATTCACCAGCAGAGGTATTAGCTTTGTGGGTTTGTTGGCTGACCGTAGGGCTCTCAGGTTGCTATATGGCTTAATAATATTTATAAGTGAGGGGGTATCCTCAGGGTGGTACAGAATTCTGTGCACTATTTAGAGCTGATTGAATTGAATTAAGCTGGGCAGTTCTAGCCACTCTAGTTGTTTCAGGTTCTGGCAGTGGTGGGTTCTATAGGTGGAACCAGTGGCAAATCTGACAATATGGTTGTAGCTATGGGACAGCTTACCTAGTTCAGATTTGTTGAGGTTTGAGAGTACAGGCGAGGCATATAAAAGAGTAGAGAGTAGATGTGACCAGGTGATTGCAGTCCCAGCCAGCGGGGTTAAAAATGTCTTGTTTCTATACAGTGATCCAAGCTTCTTATTGATGGTCTGTATGGTTTTGTTGACCTATAGGTCAAGTTTAAAATTATTGTCTATGATAACCCTTAGAATTTTGGTGTGTTGATTTGGGCAGATAGTGGTACCACTGTTAGATGTGACAGAGAATGAAAGTGTGGCATATCTACTAGTGGGAGTGAAGAGTAGAAGTTTAGTTTTATTGGGGATCAGCAGTACGTGTTGGTTGGCGAGCCAGTTCTGAATAGTGTTAAATATATTTTGGGTTAGGATTTACAGTTCAGATGGGGAGGTGGCTGAGCAGATCAGAGTGGAATCATCTGCATATTGAATACAGGTAGCTTTAGGGATGGCATTGTGAAGGTTGTTGATAAAAATAAAGAAGAGTAGTGGACCTAGTATAGAGCCTTGAGGGACACCAAGTGTGAGAGTTAGCTGGCTGGAGAGCTTGCCCTGCCATAGTACCACCTGTTGTCTACCAGTCAGGTGGGACTGGAACCACTGGAATGCATGCTTATTGTGGGAAATAGATTTTTGTGACATATCATGCAGACAGGAGGCATATCAGTAGAGTACACGTTAGATCTTAATGGCATATAACTCAGTTTCAGACTTCTTACCCTTCAGAACTAGAATGCAACTGCCAGACCTGTTGTAGTATGTCTGGGTAGGTCTGGTGGGGGGCTGTTCACCATTGCCATCATTTGGGGGCCTTAGCCCAGCCTTTCTTCATGGTTATCTACACCTGTCCTGCTGGGTGAAACTGGTGATGGATATGTGACCCTCACTGACATCCATGTGTATGACCTATTGACACCCACATTTCCTTGGGTCATCACATGTACTGCACCTTGTGAAGTGCTGCCTAGTATGTTGACACCGGTATTTGTTATGAATTTCCTGCTGTCCCATATAACTGTCTGCTGCTATCCCATTCAGCCACTTAATTCCCTTGCATGCTTGCATCCATATCATACATACAAATAGAAGAACATGGTACTCTGTTCAGTTATTAATAGGAAGAGTGACTTACCTTGTATCTGGGCCAGTATTGAGGGCAGTGCTGGAGGGATGACTATATTGGATGTACATAGTACACTCCCTGTACATGGTAAAGCTCAGGTAGTGCCATGTTTGGCATCCCTTTTACTCTATGTGCAAGTCAGAGAGAGATATCTGTCCCTGGGTCCCTACAGTGTCAGTGTGTGTGTGCTATGCATTGCCTCTTTGCCAAGGCCTGGGCATACTGTTCACGCCTCCTTCTGCCTACAGGGACAGGCTCAGGATGCTCCTCCTCCAAGTCCCACTGTGCCTGTGCTGGCCTTGGCAATGGTGGGGGGCTGTGTGGCCCTGCCCCTTGTTGTTCCTGCTGCAGCTGTTTCTGCAGGATCATAGTGTGTAGCATGGCACATACTATGAAGATTTGTGTACATGTAGCTGGAGAGTACTGCAAGGCTCCATCGGATTTGTCAAGGCAGTGGAACCATGACTTGAGCATCCCAAACACATGCTCTACAATGATCCTGGTTTGTGCGTGTGCCTCATTATGGTGTTCTTGTTCAGGTGTGTGTGCATTTCTGATAGGTGTCATCAGCCACGGTTCCAGTGCATAGCCAGTATCTCCTAGTAGATGGCCATATAGGATGTCCCCCCTAGCAAATGCTTGATACAGCTGTGAGCAATGCCAGATGTGGGAGTCGTGATAGTTTCCAGGGCTGCCAGTACACACATTCATCACACATGACCTGGCAGTTGATGGAGGGGAAGCCTTCCTGTTTATATAGACCCTGCCCTGCTCAATGGGTGGTGCTTTGATGTGGATGTGCATGCAATCTATAGCACCAACTACCTCAGGGTATTCTGCCATACGGTGGAAGAGATGCGTACATGTGGTCAGGGCCTCATGGGTGGTGGGGAAATATATGTGCTCATTGACATGTTGTGTAATGGCATCCAGGAACAGGTGGAGTACCCTGGATGCTGATGCCTGTGAGATCCCCATGATATCCATAGTTGGTCTTTGGAAGGTACCTTGTGGCTAGTATTCTTAACCCTAGACATACCTTGGTATCCAGTGGGATGGGTTCCCCTCTATTAGCTCTGTGTATAAGGTGTGGCCAGCACAGCTCAACAATTTGCTGTAGAATGTCCATGTCCACAATATAGCACTCTACTATCTCCAGCTCATGTAGGCTCTGCTAGTTTTCCCTGGGTCTATACACTCTTCTCCTCCTCCTCACTGTGGGTCAGTTGACAGCATTCTCCTCCTCGCCACCCTCAGTCTCTAGCACATATTGGTGGAGTAAAGCAGCAGCAGCCTCTAACATTTTAAGTTAGTTTTGCCAGTTAAAAATCTGCCGTCTGTGTACACATGTGGTGTAGAGTTTGTGGGACAACCAGTCTGTAGGGTATTTGCATAGTTTATATTAGTGTGCTGGGCTGCTGCATGTGTAACTGGCTGATTCTGATACATTCCACCTACCAGCTATGCTAGTTCTCCTTGATTACCTTCCTAGTGCTGTGTCCCCTTCCTAGTTCCTCCCAAATTAATCCATGAGGCATGCCACTCATACCCAGTGCTCAAATGTGAACAGTGTTGCCATTTCCTCTTTTTTTCTTTTTTTTTTAGTTTATATTCCGGTGCACAGCGTCCACACCTGTTTAGGCTATGTACACAGTGCTCAGGCACATCTGACACACCCTCTTTCTTAGCTGTATTTAGCTAAGGGCAAACATGGGCCACAGAGCTCCAATGAGCTTACAGTAAGCATTACACACCCCCTTATGAAGTCATTCAGCTCTTACACTTGCACTGTTGTATTGCTGCATCTACACGATTAGGTACAAGCTGAAACTTTGAAGAAATATGTGATTCAGTATAACTCCCCTCATTTGCATACCCCAGTGTGTAAGTCCTTAGTTACTGCACTTAGATGGACCCTTTCCCCTTGACAACCAGTGGTCCCTAGTATTGTTTACATTCTGCATGCCATTGACTATAATGGTAAAATGCAGAATTATCTTAAAATCGACTTTTCTCATTTTTTAAAATTTTCGGCACAATCCCATTTGCGCACCGCTGCCCTAAGCTTAAACGGCCGTGATCGGCCCAAAAAAAAAGTTTAATTTTATAAAAAAATAAACTATTATTAATGCCAATGGCCTTATATTTGGCCATTGGCATGTGTGTTTGACTGTAATATATGCTTTCCATGAGCTGTCCTGCCTTTATTTGCTCAGATGCAGAAATGTATTCAGTTACTAACTGAATACATTTCTGCTCTGACACTGTTCCTGCACAGAGTCCAGCCAGCTTCGTGGATTGCAAAAATCACCTAATTTGCATGGTTTTTACCAGCAAATGAGGTGATTTGCATTCTGCACGTCTTTCCCTGCAGGAGCAGTGTAGGGCCGCTCGTGCATGTGAAAATGGTACTTTCCTGGATTGCTCGGTGGCCATTTTCCGTACATGAGCTCCTACACTGTTCCTGCATGGAATCTGGTGATTCATGAATCCCGGGGACAGTGTAAAGAAAATAAATCACAATATATGTGCAACATATAGTCCAAAGCTAAAAGGGGGAAGGACAATGGACAACATAGGCCCACATCAGTAAGGAAATTCAAGTAACAAAAAGTAGGCATGGAATAATGTAGAACAACCTTATCTGAGGAGACGTATTCCACATGCACATGTTCACCACAAAGGTTGGTATGGAAGTCCTCCACAGCTACACTGAAGCAAATGGCAAACATAGTTAACATTAGCATACTGGATTGCTGATAGATATAAACAGGTCAGTGTACAAATGAGAAAAACACAGTAACGTGCAACTGTTAAACAGTAAAGGCATAGGTACACAACAAAAGCACTTTTCAGCATGACATATACATATATACTGTCATGCAAACATAATACAGCAGGTGCCACAAACACCATTATTGATGTGAATAGCACCACACATGTGTAGGAGTGATCAAAGGACAGTCCTGTGAACAATATTACAGGACAGATAAATGGAATAACTGCATGTTCACCATCACATATTACAATGACTGTTATGTGTCAATCATAATACATACACATGGACATTTATGTAAATCATTGCATATGTATTTCTCATTCATATTGGTGCTATTTACATCAATAATGGTGTTTGTGGCACAATTTAGAGTGAATGGAAGTTCGAGATTATGGTCTTGAGATTATGAATGTCGGCTACCATCCATTAGATCTTGTGAAGGGGAACTATATATATATATATATATATATATATATATATATATATATATATATATATATATATATATATATACTTTGTATAACAAAAAATACAAACTCGTGATAATAGCAGATGTACCTTTATGATCATGCAACATTTCCAATGTCCTAATATCCATATACTGATGATACGAATAGAAAGCCATGTGTGGGCCACTGTGCCCATCATTTAGTGTCAGTATGCTACTCCAGTACATTGCATGGTATGCAATACCCAGTTTATCAGACAAAATGCTATTACTATATGTTATTTATGAACATATCAACCATCAGTATGCATGCAAAACATACATGTGGACAGCCTTCAAATATATGCAGTAAGACAAGTATGCCATGATACTATGGAATGCAACCCTCGCTTGCCACACTATATGCTGACAGTGACACTGACAGCATATCTTTTTAAATGGTTACCCTGGTATAAACAAAGTGAAATATAAACCTCAATGCAACATCAGTGACAAACTCTGCATGAAAATCCTTATTTATATGGACCACTATTTGTTGCTCAATGTGTGCCTCACACGTTTATGTTGTGGTATCAATATGCCAATTACTTTTCTACTAATATATTTTTAGGTGCAAGTAATGTGTCATGTTTACATCCCATAAATAAAATATGTTAATTCTAAATATATTGTAAGAATATGCAGTGGTACAGTTAAAAGATATATGTAAATAAGATGAGCAATGTAACATGGTTAGTGGCTGACATCACAACATTAGATAATTGAAATGGAATAGAAAAGCTTAGAACAACTGGATAATCACAACCACAGTGACAGAATGTGAAATTTAGAATTTAAGTTTATGACACGCACAAACATAAGCCATTCTCAATACATGTATCACTTTCACTACCTACATTTGTATTATGCGTATGTATATATATATATATATATATATATATATATATATATATATATATATATATATATATATATATATATATAAATATATATATATGTACCTGCACAATTAAAACAACATAATGATGATTATGATTATATTTTGCAACAAGTCAGACATACTAGAAAACATGAGTGGCTTGGGTCACAACAATGATAGTAAACAGTATGTAGCTTTTGTATTAAACAAGCCAACAATGGGCAGTTATATAGCATTACAAGACATGAAAAACTTAAGTACATGCCCACAGACACACATTCAAAATGTCAACTAGCCTTGTCATGAAATAGAATTTCATATGTTGTTGTCACTTTCAATAATGCAAACACATGAAGATTACAGTACACAAACTAGAGAATTCAAGATTCAGACTTACAACTCTCGTCTAGACTTGCACCCCAAACATAATGCCTCTCTGCCTAGCTAAACCATCTTGGCTGTGATTATAGGGATTGATGGAAGTTAAAAAATGCAACTGCATGATTACGCTGGGAAGAATTGAACGCAATGTGAATTTGTGCCTCTAAATTACTGGAAAAAGTAAAATAAAAGTACAACTGCTTCCATGTGCTGTGTATCTGAACCACAAAAGTATGTAATCTTGAGTGATGGATAATACTTTTCTCATTTACAACTTTTGCCCATAAATGACATACGGACCAGACTGGGGCTACATTTACAGTTTTCCATTCAACTGTCAAGGCTTCATTTGAATAGAGTCAGGGATAAACTCTGTTTTACATGGATGGAGACCCTATTCCATGATATGGGGATCTTTTGGGACACACCTATCTCTCCAGCATGCTATGTTTATGTCACAAGGAAAGTTTAGATCCCTGGATCTAGTGTTTCTGGTGCTGTTTGTTTGCACATGTGTAACAGATCCATCAGAGCTGTGTCTGATGAAGGCCTGTAAGCCAAGCAAAGATCTCCTGTCAGTAGCCTGTTGGAGACTGAATACAGAGACAGAGCCTTTATGTGATCAGTGCAGGACAGGATATATATGTCCTGAATTACCCTGTCCTGGTGAGAAACCTTTGTAGGCATTCCAACTGTTGCAAGTGTCTGGTTAGATACATGCAAAATGGGACACTGTATTGAATAGTAGTTCTGATAAGGGCCAAGTAGTCTCATACTTTGCAATACAATGTGACTGCACTTGAAACATAGTTGCACATTATAAGA
Organism: Protopterus annectens; assembly: GCF_019279795.1. Taxonomy (NCBI): domain Eukaryota; kingdom Metazoa; phylum Chordata; order Ceratodontiformes; family Protopteridae; genus Protopterus; species Protopterus annectens. The sequence continues at coordinate 843,586,586 of NC_056744.1, forward strand.
AATATCAATGTGAAATTTAGGTATGAGTGCACTCAGTGTTAAACAATAATGGATTATAACCTAGTATTTTATAATTCAAAATGTACAAGTAACATATGCAACATATGGGTGGGGCAGTATTGCAGTGGTTAACATTGTCGCCTCACAGCAAGAGGTTTTCCAGTTCAATTCTCAGCTGGGGTACCTTCTGTGCAGAGTCTGCATGTCCCCCCTGCATTTGTGTGGGTTTCCTCCGGGTACTCTGGTTTCTTCCCACATTCCAAAGACATGTGTCTAGAGCATTTCTCCCTGGGCCTTCACTGAAAATAGGCTCTGTCCTAATCAGACTTTCCCAGTGAACAAATGTTAAATAAATAAATACATGTATGTATTACCCAACATTATAGGCATCAATGCGCCATGTAAGTACTAGATGTGCAAAAAGCTCTACTGCGTAACTTGCCAAACAGAATAGATCTCCCATATCTGTTGTTAAATAGGAACTACAGAACTGGAAAAATATTACTCAAAACAGTCTACAATGAGATTCAACCCACACACATGCATAAAACATTCAAATAGCCCTGCTACCATTTGGGGCTAATGGACAGCACACTTCTATTGATGTTGGAATAGCAATGGAGTATGCATTTATCTACCTTATAACACTAGAATGTGTCAGTGTACTGTGGTTAACTGTCATATTTTGCAAAAATATTTCAAAATGAGCAAATCATTAATGGCAGTAGTGTACAACCGTGTGATTAAATAACCCATCTTCACATACAGTAGTAAACCTATGGCCATAACACAGAATAAGGTTTATGATCCACACTTCTTGTAATGGCACTTTGTTTTACAAATGCCAGTGTATTTCAGCACCAATATACTTCAGCCATTCTGATCTGCATGGGTTTTACATTCATGAAATTGATTAGAGCAAACATGGATATTACAATATTGCTGTATATTCTATAAGGCACAGCTTACTAATGTACATATTACTCAGCATTCACACATACAGAAGTACTATGAGATGCTTCTAGAAACTTTGTGGATAACAGATACTTAGCTGTTGCTTAAGAGCTATAGGCATCAGTGAGCCACAGCCATGCTAGATGTGTAAAAATCTGTATTGTATAAGCTGCCAAACAACCATGTGTCTTCAATATGTGAAGTACAATATTACCTAAATAACCATACATGTTGTCAAAAGTGGGTTCCAATGAAATTTGAATCCACACATAAGTGAGTAGCTGTCATTTTGTCATATTTTTGAACCATTTGAGCTGTGTCATAACAACTCATCACTGATTATATAAGATGAATGTCTGCAATATCAGTTACAGTAATATGTGTGAAGTTTGTATGAATGCACAGTTATAATCAAAGAACCTTCAGAATACTTACACTGGCACAGAATAGTTGTGAATGACCTCATAATGCATGTGTATGATAATGTTAATGTAAATAACTGGAACTTACATTTCTACAATTGTATCACTATTATCATGACAGATACCCATAAAATATACTTTGGGAACTTTAACTCTGAGCTTTTGGTTAATGCACCCTACACAACTTGCTGGATTGTCAGATGGCTCACAGACAGGGCCCAAGAAGTCAGGATTGGTGAGACCACCTCCACTAAGAAACCAGTCACCAGCAGGGTACTTTAAGGTTTCATGCTGTGACTGTTCCTATTTGGCATGTGCTTCTTGGAGGTAAATGCTAATACCAGAGACATTTGGCAGACCACGTCCTTATATGACTGCAAATTGGGGAGCTATCATACAGTCCTTCATGACACAAACATCTTACAAGAGGATCTAACACAGACAAATGACTGCTGCCAAAATTATGGACTAAAACTCAATGCCAAAAAATACAGTATAGTAGCTTTTTCTAAAACCTACCACCCAGGCTAATTACCCCATTGATAAGACACCCCTAATAGATGACCTGGTAGTCAGGAATCTGAGTACATATGTAGACAATACTTTGGCTTTTCACCAACATGAGGCCAGGATAGTAAGAAAATCATTATATGTCGCTCATCTTATGTGTAAGGGCATTGCATGCAGGTTCAAGGAAGTCATAGTTCCACTTTATTTGGCCCTTATCAGACCCATAATTGAGTATAATGCCACCTCCGGCATGCACCTGTAGGCATCTGCTGGCTAGTACCAGATCTCTGTGGCCCTCCAGCAAAGATCCTCTGTGTACCTCTGATGCAGGTCATCACAGTGGTGGTGGACCTGCATACCAGTCCAGTAGATTCCAGTTAATCTCTGGTGCAGTCTAGCATGCTTGCATCCTCTGCTCATGTCCACATAGACAGTGAGCATCTGGGTGGAATCTTCCTCATTCTAGTTCAGTACCCAGACATACCAAAGCCTATTTTCAGTTGACAGTCTCTCTATTCCAGTTTAAAGATTCTGATAAACACCTTGAAAAAAATGCTCACTGAGGTCCCACTAAGTTTACAGGAAGCAATGGTATGGGCAGTAAATGTAACAATATCACATTTTAAAATTGGCACATACAATGGTACCAGAGGCATTGGGCACATGTTACAGATATTCTCATTTGCTGATAACTATTAGGTAGTTAAATTAAGCACCTTAGACTTATGTGGAGCTATTGGTTAATGTGCGACATTTAGTGAATTTACACAGATATTTGCAAATGGGATTCCAAACACTGACTATAAATGAACCTCCTTAATTATATATGGAACAAATTGTACTTAAAATGTTATATATATAGCTAGACTCACTTCAAGGTATAGCTGTTTACACCTAGCCTCAAAGTAAGCTGTCACCTGCTGCCATTGTTGTGGTGGAATTGAATGTTGTTATTGCATACCTGTGTTGTCATTCATCATCATCATCATCATCATCTTCCTTCGGCTGTTCCCATTAGGGGTCGCCACAGCAGATCACCTGTTTCCATTTCTTCCTGTCCTCTGCATCTTGCTCTGTCACACCAACTACCTGCATGCCCTCTCTCACCACATCCATAAACCTTATCTTAGGCCTTCCTCTTTTCCTTTTACCTGGTAGCTTTATCCTTAGCATTTTTTCCCAATATACTCAGCATCCCTCCTCAGCACATATCCAAACCAATGTAATCTTGCCTCTCTGGCTTTGTCTCCAAACCTTCCAACCTGGGCTGACCCTCTAATATACTTATTCCTAATCCTGTCCACCCTCATCACACCCAGTGCAAATTTTAACATCTTTCATACCTGTGTACCTGTGTTGTCATTAATATATAAAAATCAACTTATACATGTTGTCAGTCATTCTTTTTTTTAATTGTCTACATTACTGTCTGTCTGTGACATAAAGAAGTGGGGTAAAATTCAATTAAATGCATACAAATGTGTAAATGTCCACCAGCAATAAGGAAATTTTCCACACATGCAGTTATATGGATAAAAAGGAGACAGCCCCTGTGAACTATAGATATGGACAGAATGAAAATATATCTGCAGTTATTTCTAATTAATCTGTGATGTCTATGGTATGTTTCTGGGGATTTCTGTAAGTTGTATGTTCACTAACTAGTTTACAGATACTCTCTTATACATAGTAGTATAGTAGTATTTGTTAGTACATTCAGTCTAAGAAAGACAGCATGAGGATGGCTTTGAATGTTTACAGTTTATTGTGCTGATATGAAGCCTTGAGTGCATAACAGTTCATTTTAATATGCTGACTTTTTTCATCAATATATCTGTATAACTTTCATTATGTGTGTTGCATAACATATAATGACAGTAATATTGGTTATGATGTGTGTCATTGACTGTGGTTGTGCTTGACAGACATCTAACATTCTTGATGTACACATACTCATTCTGTTTAGATATACATATAACTGTGACAGCACTATTACTGCAGTAATGAGCTTGTGGCACATTGGTTATGGGGTTGTTCTTTACTTTTTGTGATATTCAGTGACATGGGTTCAAATCGCACCTATGACCTACATAACTTTTTTAATGCATTGTTAGATGTGATGACATTATTACTTCTTATGTATTACATATTCAGACATTTTTTCATATACATTCTGATATGAATGAGAGGCAACTGCTCCATGTTCAAAGTGTTGCGGGGCATGATCAGTCAATCTGGATCTCCTTAATGCAATACCAACTTTAATGCAATATCAGCTGTAATACTCCATGTGTGGTCTAAACTGCAGCAAATTGCTTGCTACATTGTAGCAAGCAGTTTGCTACAGTTTAAAAGTAAAAAAATGCTGCAGTACATATTCATAAAAACAAGCTTATGAGTAGGCAAACATTAGCTGTCCACTCTGTGCATTAGACATATACGCTTCCCTAAATGACAAAGAAAGTCCAAAGGGTGGGCGACAGTGATCATCATTTGCACAGGGTGGGGGTGGCAGGAGGGTGAGGCTGACCTCAAAGAAGTGAGTGTGTGTGAGTAAGAAATGTATGTATGTATTAAAGTATACTGTTGCCAGGAGCCATAGCAAGAGATGTATAGTAATTAACAGTAAGATTTATTTGCATTTGTGTGTGAGGTGGTATGAGCAAGTGTTTTTTTTTAATGTGTCTTTGTGTTTGCATAAACACAATCAAGCACTATGTTCTGGCATCTTGGACAGGTGTGAGTAGCGCATAGTAGAGTAGTCAGCTCAGCATCATTGATCCCAGCCATGAGAACTACCTCTGCCAAGAGTTGTACTGCTACATCCACAGCCCTAGCTAGAAGTTGGGGTGCTACCTGAATGAGAGAGATGTCTGCTGGATGATCTGTCATCATGACTACATGTTGGACCATGACCCCACTGCCTACCACATCTGAATGTGGACACTACAATCACTGATGGAGTATTGGAAGTAATGCCCCTACAGTAGCAGGAAATGGCACAGCCATGTAAACTAACATCAGATGATGTAATGGCTCTCCAGCCAAATGGATGCCCATCCTCCCCCAACAGAGATTCTATGACAGACAGTGTCCAATCCACTGTCATTCATCCTGTCCAAGGAGTCAGCAACATGATACAGGCAGTCATGCATGTCAAACTACCAGATGTTTAGTACTCACACTATCTCTTCTAAGGCCCTAGTGGAATGTGCCTGTGCCTCCATTATGGCCCAACACATGTGTGTGGTGGCACCTAATTATACACTAGCATCAGAAGATGGTGCACAGTAGACCTTCACTGAACACCTCCACCACCCCTCCTGTATGGCATCTTTCCCTCATGATGGTTCTGGAGAGAATCAACCAGCTCTGCAACCAGAGTTACCACACTCCCCTGATAAAATATGTCTCCCTTAGCCTGTCCTATATCAGAGGTCTCCATGGCAGGGGATGTGAGAGCCACAACCTCAGTTTCAGAATGACTCTCTGCTTTCCCAGACTATGCTTCTACATCACCACCATTATCATAATTGGCTACTGGCACTTTGACATTAGATGTTAGGAGTTGTACAGTGCCACTGTCAAGATCACCTATGATGATAAGCAATAAGAACAATAAAGGCAGAACTAGGGAATGAAACTGATCAAACTTTTGTTATACAAATGGTATGCTAACCTATATTAGATACTAAAGCAATGCAAATATTAGTCTCATTTACACATAACTCTACCCTATGTACAGTAATAATAAAAATAGTGTGCTTACCATGTGCAGGTGGTCTTGCAGACTGTAATCAAAATGTCTCTGAATGTAAAGAAGAGAGAGAAAACAAGGCTTATAAGAAAAGAGCTGAAGGTGTTTATTGGGCGCTATTGGGAAGAAAGATGAATATTAACCCTGTAGTTTTAGAAAATGGGGTTAATAATACTGCTTGTGAACAGAATGTTTGTGATGTTCCTATGGATGAGGGGGCATCAGCTGATATTTATTTTATTACTACATATTCCTTTGATGCTATCAATATTAGGAACATTGTGTTCAGTAATTGAAAATTCTTGAGGCTTGACAATGTAGTATGGGAGAAACTTAATGTCCCTAAATGTGTGTTTAGAAAAGGAAAATCCTTTAAGCAGATTTTAGAAAAGGGTAGCAATACTTCAGTAGCTTCTAATAGTAGTAGGGGTATTGGTAATTTTAAATGTGGTAGATGCAGTGTGTGTCACCACATTCAGTGTACTGATTCACAATTATATGTTTGAGGGGTGTTTATTAGGTTGTATGGTCATTTTGATTGTTTTACCAAAAACGTGGTTTATTTGGCTAAATGTAGCCAATGTCCAGCGTTTTATATAAGGAAAACAAAGAGGGCTTTTAGAGATAGAATTAATGAACACATTTTGGACATCAGGCACATGAAAAAAACAAATGCCCTATATAGGCATATTGAAGTGCATAGTCGGCATGAATTTAAATTTTGTGTTATTCAAAAGATAGTTAGGGATGTGCAGGGTTCTGTGCTAGATGTCCATCTTGATGTATGTAAAATTAAGTGGCAATTAAGGTTAAATGCCACTATTTGTCCAGGTTTAAATGACCACATTAGTATAGCCCCTATTTTAAGGTTGATGCACATTCTTGGTTAATACTTATAAAGAAAATTTTAATATTTTTAAGTGTTTATATATATATATATATATATATATATATATATATATATATATATATATATATATATATATATATATATATATATATATATATAGTTATTATTATTGTGCTCATTGGGATAATTATTGTATTTTGTAAAAAAAGTTTTTTTCCTTTGTTGCTTGCTTTTATACTGCAATATTTACTTAATTTTTAGCTTTTTATTTGTTTGTTGCTTTAAAATGAAGTGTGAGTGATTAATCTATTATGTAATTAAGCATGTTTTTTTATAAAACTAGGATGTTTGATGATTATATTGTGTTTGTTCTGAAGAAGTCTGAATAAAGACAAAACCTAGGTCAAAATTTGTCGTTTGTGGTTGATAGTGCACTGCTAGTTCCTTGGTGCTGGTCGTGTTTTTTGTCTAAGGCTTATAAGTATCAAAATGCAAATGCCACATGAATTGAGAACAATCCCCTTTACATCTGCATATTAAGAATCATCTCATACAAAAATCTGCTGACCAGTTGAATTCCCTACCCCAAACATCCTCCTTTATCTCTATTCTAATGTGCCATCTAGGCCACACTTATCACTGGTTCTAGATATATCAGACATTTTTATACATATATAAAAATATCTAGAATGACAGCTAAATTCTTTTTATTTTGCATACCTAGAAGTTCTGCTTGAGACACTCTGGGTCTGTTGTCCACATCAGCAACAACATCAATGATTCTGTGTGAACCCCTGCTGAGATGTCTGGATCTTGATATTTGACAATGGACAAGAATTTCTCTGTTTCAGTTAGTGATGGTTCAGTAGCAGGATCACCCCCCATAGCCATCTGTTCCAAGGCAGCTGCAGCCTCCCTACAGTGGGCAGAGGTGATCATATCACTTGCCTTGTGTCATATCTGGGAAAAAGTTCTACCTGCTGCCATATCCTATCTTGGGCAGATTTGTCACATCTAGCTCTCTCTCTATGAAAAAAAGCTGCATGGCAACAGAAGGCCTGGATAATGGCCTCATTTTCTGCATCACTGAATTGTGTCTTCCAGGATATAGATTTCTTGGTTGCCACAGCCCTGCCTGAGATGAAACAGCAAGCAATTACAAAAATAAATTTATAATGCACAAAGAGAATGTCTGTGAACTCAGTTATATATGAATATATGCATACACTATGCACACAACACTTGAAAAGGTAATGCTCCTTGTGACTACATACAAGTTAAGACAGCTGTCCCTACAAAATTAATACAATTAACAATTATAACAGTTCTTTAATGCAGACAACAGTTGTGTAACTGCAGAATACATCATAGCATTATCAACTAATTCACAATGTAAAAGTAGAAATGGTGAAAACTATTATAGTGCCATCTCCACTGGTATGAAGGGCAGCCAGGTAAACACATTCTTTGGGCTACACATGTCAAAATACCTGACCATGCTATAGTGTTATGGTACACTCTTCTGGAATAACTGTTCAAATACAGAGAGAAAATAAAACCTATAACATGATGTCAGGTTTCCTTATAAAATTTAGCATTGCAGACAAATAACTGATATGTATGGTTATGCCAGCAGTAAATAATAATAATAATGCAGACAGATGTCTGTATGTGGCATTAAAATCCATCCTTAATATTAAACTAAATGCATTCTGTAAAAAATGGCAAAATACTTTTGCAAGAAAGCAGTTTAGAAAGTAGATAAATCTCCTCAATGTGGATATAGCAATATCGAACACTCTGGATCCATACAGTCTCCCTACTATGATACAAATTACTTAGCTATGCAATTATCTTTATAAAGTAAAGATTCAGTCTTCTGAGCACTGTGAGTATGCAAATGAGGTGTTAAATCATTATCATTTGTGAATACCACAATTTGCAGTAAGTGTAGGGAAGGTAAACACGGTGTAAGGACAGTATGCAATTTCATGCATATGCCTTAGTACTTCAAAAATGAGCATTAAAGAGTGTTACCTGCTAATGGTTTGCAGGTGTCAGTGATTAGTCTGACTGCTAGAACAATCAGTGTTTCACAGTATCCCCTATTTGATGTTCATTTACTAATGGTGTGTCAGAGAGAAGAGACTTACCAAAAACTCTAAAAGTACATTGACTGAGTTAGGACAGCAACATTCCTAACATTCAAATGCTGTTTTTTTACCACTGATCCTGTCTCATACTTAGAAATATTGCACATATTCAAAGGAGTACGCTACTCATTGATGCAAATGCATCATGCAATAAAAATGAGATATCATTGATCTTAGGAAAGCATAGATAAGGGAGTGAGGCACACTAAATAAAGACAGGAATAAAGTGGCAGTATTTGCACTCTTTCTTTAATATTGTGAGAGTATATGTGCATCCTAACTACTGCTAATATCCCACTCATCCAGACGTGTAATAGCAAATGACAAAGGACAACTGTTAAAACTTCTGTTTCACTTTCAGTGTGACTTGATACAAAGTCACATTTAAAGTACATCTAATTTCCTTTTTCTTCTTGCTATTATATGTCTGTGTCTGTGGCAAACATGGGAAATAATTGCAAATGAGTATGCTTAATACTCTGGTTTGATTTTTCAAATCCATACAGGTTACCGTTGTAAGTTAAAGTTGTGAAAAAAAATCTGAAATGTACATTTAATGTAATTGTTTAAAAAATATGTCCTTACTTTTTCCTTTATCCTTTGCATGCTGTTTAGCATGGAGCTGCGTTGGCTGATTGTGGTCAGTAGCAGTGAATGACAGTTAAAAAATTACAAATTTAATTTGGAATGCCATCAGTAGTGCAACTGAAACTGGCATTGGTGAGATTTCCTCAGCACTCTGGACAGTACTGAATGAATAAATTCCACTTGTCACATTCCTATTTCTGTGAAATAAAATATAAATAAAGTGAAATTAGAGAAACAGTACAGGTGATGCTGGGTTTGAATCCTGTTTATAGATCATTTTACTGAGGGAGGTGATAATAAATACTGACACTCGTGGTGTATAACTGTGTTGTGAAGGGAAACTCAAGTAATCTCAGTATTGCTATGGAAATGTGATATGGATAAGGTGAAATATGAAACTTTGTAACTTGTGATAACACAAAATAAGTAAAATGACGTATGAATCATTGTCTTACATATGATGTATTACATCAATATGTCTCCAAGGTAGTAATCTTGAGAGACAGATAAGTCATTTGAAATTATGTGGGTTCCTATTACGTTGTCGAATGACAACAATGTCGAATGCTCAGAAGAGCAAAACGCCGCATATTGAAGTTCAGATTGCGGGATCGCAGTACAGTGAAGATTGGAATATCTTCCCTTTCCTCACTGTAGTGCAATCTCGGAGTTGGTATATATATTTAACGGGGGTGTGGGGGGTACCACCACAATAAAAGTTTTGATATTTGGCAGTTTCGTTTTTCTGCACATTCAAAATTGTTGTCATTCGACAATGTAATATGAACCCAAATTATGTCACTATTAATTCTGCATGGTGTGTAAAAAATATAACATTTCTGATGTTCCTTGTCCCCTTTGCTATTACCATGCTATTACCTAAAGTTCTGATTTTATGAGACAGAATGATAGTTGTGATATAGCAAAGAGATGTAAGAAGGCTGAATGTGTCAGTGTAATGTACTACTTGCTCTACCCATTGGTAGACATACACTTTGATTAATTTCATGTTGCTTTCAATTGTTATTCAAAACATTTTTGTATTTTTTTTTATATTGCCTTCTACATTTTAGACCATAGACAACATGTAATCAAGTTTTATGGCTTAAGGAAAAACATGAAAAATGTAATTTGGCTTGCCTTCAGGAGTATAAACAAGCCTGGCATTGTTGCATGGTTATCAGCACCCTAGATATTAATGACTGCAGAGAATACACCTGATAGCTGTCCAACTCTGTGGCAAATGGTGTTAATGTAGTGAGTTTGGAGTAACAGGGCAGATGAGATAGGAGATGAATCCTGTTTATAGATCATTTTACTGAGGGAGGTCATATAAATATTGTCACTCATTTTGGTCTATGAATGTGCTGCTGTTGGAAAATCAAATATTTCCAGTAGTAAGCACAACATATGATATGCATGAATTTAAATATCAAAGTTAAAGTCCTAATAATCTGTCAAAAAATTAATTTTCTGGTGGAAAAATGCCATGTGAAGAAGATGAATGTGCCATTGTAAGCAACTTGCTACATATACACTTTCATTGTTTAAACTTTCTTTTTATTTATTCTCTGTGTGCTGCCTTTGAGGTTACAGACATAGCTGTAGAAGGCCTTGTTTTTGTCTTTAACCTGTGAGGTAATCTTATTTTTTTTTAATTTGCCATAAGCATTTGCATGCTGCTTGGCAGTAGGGTTCTCTACCGAAAGACAAAGGCAAATAATCCTGATGTTAGTGTGCAGCTGTCAGCACTCTAAATAGCAATGAATGCATAAAATGCAAATGTTATCTACCTGTCTCTGTGGCACAAGTTGTAAATACAATAAATACAGTGACTTTAGAGAAAACACAGAGTTGCTATGGGGTTTAAATCGGTAGTAAGAATAGTTTTGATATTGATGACAGCTGCAAGGACAGACACACATTTTGGAATATGAATCCTCAATGTGTATGATAAATAATGGATAATTTACCTATAGTCTTTGTGACTTGTTGTTATCAGTAAGCTGTGGTAATAAAATCATCTATACTTCTTGTTAATGACAACATTTGCTCAGCATGATGTCAGAAATAAAAAAAGCATGAGAACAGATATTTAAGGACATGATGAATATTGAGATATGAATAATATATGACAGATAACATACATATATACGTGTGTGAATGAGAGGGAGGCTAGAGGAATGGTGAGGATGCAGGGAGTAGAGGTGGCAAAGGTGGATGAGGTTAAATACTTGGGATCAACAGTTCAGAGTAATAGTGAGAGTGGAAGAGAGGTGAAGAAGAGAGTACAGGCATAATGGAGTGGGTGGAGAAGAGTGTCAGGAGTGATTTGTGACAGACAAGTACCGGTAAGAGTGAAAGGGAAGGTCTACAAGAGGGTAGTGAGACCAGCTATGTTATATGGGTTGGAGACAGTGACATTGACAAAAAGGCAGGAGTCAGAGCTGGACGTGGCAGAGTTAAATATGTTAAGATTTGCACTGGGTGTGATGAAGGTGGACAGGATTATGAATACGTATATTAGAGGGTCAGCCCAGTTTAGAAGGTTTGTAGACAAAACCAGAGAGGCAAGATTACATTGGTTTGGACATGTGCTGAGGAGGGATGCAGAGTATATTGGGAAAAAGATGCTAAGGATGAAGTTGCCAGGTAACAGGAAAAGAGGAAGGCCTAAGATAAAGGTTTATAGATGTGGTGAGATAGGACATGCAGGTGGATGGTGTGACCGAGCAAGATACAAAGGGCAGGAAGCAATGGAAACAGATGATTCACTATGGTGACCCCTAACAGGAGCAGCCAAAGAAGAAGAAGATTTATCCATATACCCTTAGTAGCACTCATTACAGTAAGACAGTTTATTTTCAAAGTATGTCAGTATGATTTGTATGCAATGTGTCACAAATGAGATGATGCCAATTTCTGTGTCCCCTTTATGAATAATTGCCATTACCTAAACCAGTCATGGGGTGTAACACAAGTTTTCATGTTGCAAGCCAATTCTGAAAGTATTATTCACATTTAATTTTTACTTTCCTTACAATTTCATATAATTTGCTACTTTGTGGCCTTTCACCAGCACTCAAATAGGTTTCACTGCTGAAGTAAAAAAGTGAAAAATGTAATTTCAGTTGCCTTCTACAGCACAAACATGCCTAGCAATGGTGCACAGATTTCAGCAGTCAAGATAGTCCTTAGTGAACAAATTCCACCTCTTAGATAACTGTTCCTTTGACACAAGGTATAAGTGAAATGAATTGATAGAAATAAGACAGGTGAGACAGGGTTTGAAACTAGTTAATTGTTAATTTTATAGATGTAGATCTGAATACATACTTACATACATTTTTTACATTACTATGTTGTGCAAAACTCAAATATTCTCACTATTGTTAACAGCATATGAGCTGTCTGTCCACTATAACTTTATTTGTCATTAACTACAAGTCTGATAATGTTCCATAAACTACATTACTGATGTTGCAAGGAGATGAGAGAGGGCTAAATGTGTCACTTGAATGCACTTCTTGCTCTGGTTATTACTAGATATACGCATTGATTGAATTAATTTTACTGTCAGATTTTTCTCTCTCATATTTTTCTCTAATGTCATTTGCATTTGCACTCTGCTCAGCAGTGTGCAAACATGGTTCACTGCCTATAGAAAAAAGTGATTTAGTTTAAAATGGACTTGCATATGTATAATGGGCACAATAGTTATGTTACAATCATCATGACTCATCACATAACCTAACTACGTATTAAGACATTATGTTTTCTGAAGTATGTATGCAACACACCCTAATCTGTATTACTCAGGTCATGCAACTCCATTTGTTTGAAATATGCTTACAAACAGAAATATTGCCTTTAACATAGAAATGTAATTCCAGGACTACTTAAAGTCTCATACATACAGACCACTGTGAAACAAGTATATATCTAATTATGATGCTTAAAAGGAAATTCTCCTGTAACAATTAGAGTTAATAAACTATGTTTCAATTTTTGCATTTTTTTATCCCTTGGCTTCGATTTCCAGATGGTGCAACACAATTTTAACAGAGTATAAGTCCCAACAGCAAAATATGTCACAATCCATTCTATCTATCCTTCCAAACAGGATTACAAACTAAACCATTAAGCATTTCAGTCGAACATTGGAACATGTGTCAATAGATTGAGCATCACACATGGCAAATTTCACTGACACATTTCACACCTTTATTGCTATTTTATGTTAAGTATTGCCAATGTGACTATCAAGGACTACATATGCTTTCAATTGTTTAAATGTAATTGGCAGCAAGGCTGTGCATCCTTGTACACAAGCTGTTACATGCAAGGTCTGAATTAGACACCAGTTCAGAGAATTACTGTTAGCTTGACTTCTGCTTGAAGAATAATTATCCATTTCATTGCAGCAAACTCAGTTCTATTAATCACATCACCCTTTGTCAAACCATTATCAATTAACTGTAGAGCCATAAACCGAAATACATGTGAACCATAAGTAGCACTGTGCTTAGCCAAAGCATTGGAAGTATCACACTTCCATATATCACACAAATGCTCCAGAATATGTTCCTTAAAGGAACAATTCATTTTTCCTACACAAAAGCAGGAGCATGCTGCACAGACTGCTACATAAACTAAGTATCTACTCCTGCAATCGGTGTAAAATCTGGGACCATACCTCTTCTCGATAACAGGATATAAAAATATTTTTTCTGTAGCAATGGACTTGCAAGTTTACAGGAATGATATGGAAACATACCTATACAAGCGGAGAACACACTAAAATTAGTGCTATGCTCATAACAAAGCTATCCCTTTAGAGACAAGCTTTTTAAAAAAAACTGTGTTGCTCACCCACAACCCATCTAACGTCATGATAAGCCATTAATGTAGGCAAGTACTTCCTAATGACACTGCATACCAGACTGATATCACTCAAGTACATGAGTTCCACCCTGGTGTTACCTGATGTAATCATTGTTTCACAGGCGGATACTTCATCAGCACCCCTCATAAAAAAATACGGCTTTGCTATCTCGCCTCTAGCTTGATGAACTTCCCTTATAGATCCATTAACTTCTTTTGCAGAATAACCTCTACTAGCAGAGTTATCCTGCAAGTCTGCAAACACTTTCTCTAACAGACATCATCATTGTTCAATCTATATGTCCTTAAGCATTGCCCTTTCAATACATTCCTATACATATGACCAGGGTGCATACTCAAACAATGCAAAAGATTGCTCCTTTCACAATGTTTTAAAATTATGTGGTATATTTTATTAATTGTTCTTCTTATGTATGTAGTTATGTGCTGTTCTGATTTTATAGTTCAATTATGTGCTGGAGGGTGTGAAAGTGCTTACCCAATAAAGTTTTATTTGCTTTCATCTGTGTTGGTTGGCTCTCTCTCTCTTGATTTTTTACCTCCTGCCTCCCTCACCATCTCTGTCTGTCTTGTATGTCTACTTCTGGCTCCTAACCTATCCTAACAACCTGACTGTGATATTCTTAAGCCTATTTCCCAACATTCTTCTCTTTTTAGAAAAATACAGAAAATAGACACCTGTTCTACAAAAAAATAAAATACGCACTATGCATAGCTCTCCACTTCACCTATGTATTTTCTTGACACACGTAATTTGGTCTAATTAGATATACAACATTATTCTGTTGTTGTCACCTATCCCTGGTGTGGTGACTCACCAAAGTCATGAAACTCTTTGCGCAGTTCTATATTTTTGTTGTGAAGAAGTGAATAGCTATGGTGCTCTCTCACTACCCTCCTGCAAATTCCTGTATCTTCTCTCCTGTGACCTACATTCTGCTTTATCCTCATTTTAACCATTCTTCTATCAACCCCTTTCCATACATTTAATTTAGTGAAAAAAAATAGAATCACACATAAAGAAACATGACCAGAAATGGCCCATGGAAAAACATAGTCATTTTGTTCTCAGCATTTGTGCGGAGGTTTGCATAGCACAACTGTTGTCATGAATGCTGTTTAAATTCATATGGCAAAAGCTGAAGATTTTACTTTCAGCTGCATTAATCCAGTTACTTTTAAGCAAATATGATTAAAGCTGCTGTGCTATGGGAATAGAGAGTAAAGGCAGACTAAAGACAGGGCTGTGAAACAGTTACTGGAGCTGGATATAATGAACTAGAAGTTTCTAAGTGGAGTGTTGAGATAATTCCCTGTTTGTGGATGGATGTTTTTTCATACTGCCATGGGTTCTATTACAGATATAGGTCAAATTATTATTTCATGACATTTCATATTCCTTTCATATAGTTAACTTCAAACATCTGCATTTTTTCCATTTACATTTTGTTAACATACCATTTAAATAGTGCTACAAGATGATTTGCAAAAACATTGTTGCCTCAATTATCATCATTATCCTGCTTATATCTTAATGTTGTTGTCCTACCCATTTTTGCTCCCTATAGCAATAATTTTACTACAGAGAACATGACAGCTTAATAATGACACAATAAGTAACAGAAGCACACCATACAGATGGTCCTACATGTCCATCAAAAGATATGATTGCTGTTCCTCTCTCTAGCTATCTGTATATTTCTATGTTTATCCTTTCTGTTTCAGTATGTTGTCACTGTCCTTCAATTATATTATTTAAAGTAGTAGGAATTCTTTTGTGGTGTGATGAGAAAATGCTCAGATCTATTGACAGATTTTTGCATACTTTCAAGCGTTTTAATCCAGACATTAGCTAAGTGTTGCTGACTGTTTCTAATATGCTGTTTTATGTGTAGCTGTTGCCTTCATATTATCAGCCAATATTGTCCAGCTTTTGTCATAAGCTACTTGGTCCCTTCCTCCCTTCCGCATCTATATATCCTCTCCCTTCTGTGTCATTAGTCTTCCTCCTCAGCATTTGCTCAATGTCTGGTGCCAGGAACAAACTGCAACTGTGGCTAAATAGAACTACATGGCTTCTAGTCTTCACCCACATTACTGTGATGCCCCTTGTACTGCTGTGTTTAGCTTTGTGTAGTCTGATTAATCCTTTTTTCAACAAATTTCAGAGTTGAATGCACAGCTTACAGTTGTCAAGAGGGTAATGAAGAGGGGGGCATGGCCAGGATGAGACTAGGGTAGCAGCATTTTTCTCCTGCTCTGCTTCTACATATATTTCTGACAATAAATTAAATTTCTAAAGAATTCTAAACAACTTAATTTGAGTGAAGTTTGATAAATCTTGCAATGCTTGAGGATTGTATCAAAGAATCTTTTACATATTCAACTATTTTCTGTCAAATTCTTTGTGGGAAATATTCATCACTGTATCCAGCCTTATAAAGAGTCATACAAAAGTAACTTCACAAGATTCTGTACTTAAAAAGATATTCATTCAGTGCTAATTAACATTCAAGAATTATTAAATAAACTGGACACCAAAGTTGAGGATTTTAAACAGAACTGTTCCAAACAAATGGAACAAATCAATGAAGCTCTGCAGCTGCAGAAGACCCAGATATCAGGCATCAAAGATTATTTAAATGAAATAGAAGGAAGACTGAAAGAGTATGAAAACAATATTGAGTTCCTGTTAAAGCAAGATACTCTTCTCCTAGCCAAAATTGATTACCTCAAAAACAGATCATGCAGGAATAACATCCATATATTTGGATTTCCTGAAAGAACTGAAGGTAATAATATGATTAGTTTTTTTTTTTTATTTTCCTGGCTCCCTAAAAGTTTGGACTTACCAGAAACATTCTCATTTTGAATAGAGAGAGAGAGAGAGAGAGAGAGTGCACATAGATCCTTAGTTACTCCTGCATCAAAAAAAACAACACTTCTTCAAGGTCTATTATTGTTCATTTCTTTTCCTCTCAAGATAAAACACTTACCACCCAAAATAGATGGATGCAACATTCATTTGTACAATGACTATTCTGCAGCAGTAATATCCAAGAGAAAACAATTTCTTCTGCTCATTAGAGAACTTAAGAAAAAACAAAGTCTTTCCTGCCAGATTAAACATTTTCCTTTCAGATGAAACTAAACTCTTTGGAGATCTGGACCCCGCATTGTCATATCTAAAACTAATAAAATATTAGAACAAACAGAAGGTATGGATCGGCCCATTATGTCCTTCAAGAGACAACCACAGGGAAATGGGTGGAAGATAAATGAAAAGAAGAAACAATTAAGAGACAGATGACTGGTTTCTTAATTTATAAATATATATATAAAAAAATAACAAAGTGCTAAGGATTGCTTTTCTCCTTATATACATATGTCTATTCTTTATCTTTGTGTTTTTTTAAAACAATACTGAAAAAGATCTCATAATCATCTATAACAAAGATAGAATCATCTATAACAAAAAACAGAAGTTAAAACATCAACAAGAAGTCTGCTGTTACAAGTTAACCTAACCTTTTCTTGTTATACTTGCTTATTTTATCAATGACTGATGCTTTCTTGATATGTTATAACAAAACATTATTAGTTTTTTAGTATCAGTCCTTATTTAAAATAAGTATATAGCCCCTATACCAAAATGTACAGTGTGGTATTGCATTCACAGTTGGTTACCATTAAGCTAATGCATGATTTGTGTATGTGTGCCAGTTGCTGTTACACTGAATTTGATTACGTTAGTTTACATATCTAAATCTCTAATTTTGCCTTATTCCCATAAATGGGGAATGATTTAATAAAAAGAGGCTTGTGCTTCAAGTGGCATTTCATGTTTTAAAAGAATTAACAGTGAAAAAATGTCTTAAGGGGGATAAATAGACAAACATATTTTATGAATATTGATCTGGCCCTGCTTGACTTTAATTCAGTGTAACATTTGAGGAGCTGTTTTACCATTATTAATAATATAACCTGAAAGCTGTTTACCTTATTAGAACATGGGCTTTGTTAAAGTGTAGCTGTTGTGCCTTGCCAGATGATTTGTGATGTGTTTGTTTTTGGGGGAGGAGGATAATTCCATTCTCTGTGAATATATTTCATGTTATAGTTTGAAATGAAGTGGCTGTAATGCTTGGAACAGATTTAAAATAATTTCTCTTTATAGATTTGTTATATGTTCTCCTTAGTCCTGATAGTGAGATGAACCACTGTCAGGGAATTACAGAAACACGTTATCTGGTTACAATATGTATTCATAAAAAGTAGAAGTAAAGTGTTTTTTTTCATCTTACTTAAACACTTGAAACTTTCTCCGGTAAACATCTACAGCTTTGTGAAGTTTCTTGCCCATACAGAGAATCAGGGCTGTTAACAGCTTATGATTTTGATTGGTGGACAGCTTTTAATAATAGTTGGATTCTATGAATAATGCATTAGCTCAAATGGCAATAAGTTCTCAGTTGAACAAAGTCAATGAAACCATAAGATTGTGAATGGGAAATACAATAAGATACTTAAACTCTGATTTCTGGCTAACTTAAATTAAAATCTAAGTTATATTGTGCTGTTAAGACATTTAAGCTTAATAATATAATTCACTATGCTATAATAGGTTAACAAAAGTTTATTTTTCTGTTTCTAGATGATTAGTTTTTATATCTTTTTTGAATGAAAAATAAGCATATGGACATGCAATTTCTGTTATATAAAGCAGTCTAGTTTGTTACATAAGACAAACGATGATAAAGCTATGCAAAGCATGTAAACTAAAGATTTGGTGAATGTTATATTTACATTAAAATCTGTCAGAAGTGTTGCTCTTTATCATTTAATAAGGAAAACAAAATAATGTATGTACTGTGATATACTCGAGTACATTTTTTGAAAATTATATTTGAATGTGCATATTAAGATGTTGCACAGAAGCATTGCATTAATAGTGAAATATATATGACAGTGGCAACCTTTTTATTAGAAGCTTGATGTTAATGTCATGAGTATGTTATCATTACACTTGAAGTTATCATATACAAAACAAAGAAACAAACCTTATGTTTAATAGGGATGACATAACATGCGTTAGTTTATTATAGTAAACTGATGAGCACAAATAGCAATACATTATTGTTTAAATGTTTCATGACATCTGTTTATCTATTATTATTGCATTTTCACTGAATAAAAATAGATGATTTGAGAAGGAAACTGATCTTTTTGTGAGACACATAATAGGAATCTTTAACTGCAGTACAGCAGTTTCTCACCTTGTCAAGATGACAGTAGATGAGATTCAAGATTGTATATAGTTATTGAACAATAATAAGAAATTTTATTTATATCTTAGTGTTTTAATGAACATATAAAATGAGAAATATGCAAGTTAAACAACAACTTTGGGACATATAATACTTCTCTTATTTTTACACATGTATAATTGTTTTAAAGGATACAGACATGTTCACTTTGTTGTTAATGACAATTTTGTTTTATTGCAGCAAAGGGATCTTGGCTTTTTAGAATAGTAGATGGGTGGGTTTGCTTGGTTAGACTATTCATGCAGGGAGTGTTAGACTCCATGAGGGGTTTAAAAGATTTTAAAAATAAGTGTTTAGTTACATTAAAAGATGTTGTTTCTTGTGGATGTCTACAATAACAATGATTATGTATCTAATTAAACTTTTAAGTACTAATGTCAGTATGACTATTAATAAGCAGTTCGTTAACAAAGGAGAGATATTATACCAGACCCATATAACTAATTTTAAGATAGTTACATCTATACTACTGACCTGTACACCAAATGACATTTATTAATTGTATCGCCATAAATGCAAATGGACTGAATAATGGTTGCAAGAGGGGTAGTCTAAACAAATATTTGAAGTTACTTACCTCTCAAGTAATTTTTTTACAAGAAACACAACTATTGACCGAAGATTTAATACTAAGTATTACTCTATATTACCTAGTTCATAATATAATCAAAAAAGAGGAGTTGCTATATTACAGAAAAATTATTTGCCTATGCCTAAAATCATTGACAGATATACAAATGATAAAGGTATGCATTGTTCTGTTACCCTAGAACATAATAAGCAAATATTAACCCTTATTAACTTACATTGGGTTCTTGGAATAGGAATTAAAACTGTGAACAACTTTTAGAACAAGTAATTCAAATTTCAAAAGGCAGCATCATACTAGCAGGAAATTTTAATTGTATATCATCACCAACAGATACTAATTCAACAGGTAAATGGAAAATACAGGCATCAGCAAATGTACTGTTAAAGTTCACCAAGCTATTTCACCTGAGGGACATAAATGATTTCTCAGATCCAGAATCCCTTTTTTTACTCATTACTCACATAGACATAGAACACAATCCAGAATTTATGGAGTATACTGTATGTCTCCAATGAGTTGATAGATAAACTAGGCAAAGTTAATGTGGTATCTTGCTCACTGTCAGATTAGAATGCAATCATTTTTTAGTTGTTTTTAAAGTTTACTGATAACATTAAGATTAGGAGGATACCAGCATATACAACTTGCTTAAAGAATTTTAAGACATTTTATTTAATAAAGAAATGTTTTATTTTATATAAATTAACAATATGGGAGATATTTCAGAAATCTATGCAATGTACTAAAAGCATATATTTTTAGTAGAGTCACCAATTGACTATCAATTAAATAAAACAATGGGACAAAGAACTGTAGGATATACAAGAAAAACTTGACAAATTAAAACTGGAAAATCAGACAGGTAACAATAACATAGAAGAGATTAATAATCTACATAATATGTATATGGAAAATTTTAATCATAAAAGTAGGATTCATCTAGAAAGGTTTAAGATAATTAATTTCTCTATTAACCCAAAATCTATGCATAAGATAGCTAACTGAACAAAACTAGTCAGTAAGTCTAACGATATAAAGGGGATTTATTCACATAAGATAAAAGGAAAAGTGACAGAAATAGAAGATGTTTTAAACTAATCTAGAAATTATTACAATAACATCAATATAATGTAATAACAGACTCAGAAAGGCTAATCAAAACTTTTATCAAAAAATATAAAAAACAAATTATCTGATGACCAAATGAAATTAATTGATAAACCTGTCTCAATGTCTGAAATTCAAACTCAAATTAATAAATTAAAACCTAGCAAAGTACCGGGTAATGATGGAATTATACCAGAACTCTACAAGTTACTATCTAAAGAAGCATTAAGCATATTACACAGAGTTTTTATATAGTTAAAGACTTAACAAAAGTTCCTCCCTCCTGGAAATATACTCTCATCTCCCCAATTTTAAAAACTAAACACATTTCAACTGAATGCTCTTTGTACAGACCAATTTCTCTTTTAAATGTAGACCATAAATTATTCATGGCAATTCATGTTAATAGACTGTGTGTCTGCATGTCCTCCCCGTGGTTAGGTGGGCGTTCGAAAGACATGCGCAAATGGGATGTCCTTCGTTGAAGGTTGGACATCAAGCTGGCACCTCGGTGTTCATAAAAATCTACTGCCAATCATTAGCAGAATGGAGTTCCACTGTGGCGACCCATAACTGGGAAAAGCCAAAAGACAAACAACAACAACTTTCCATGATTAAAGAGGATCAAACTAGTTTTGTTCGAAATAGAAATACTTATGAAATATCAAAAGAATAATCACAGTAATTGACTATGTAAACAAAACAAAAGAGAATCTAACATTGATGAGTTTAGACATTAATAGTGCTTTTGACTCTGTAACTGGAAATACCTTTTGTTAGTCTTAGAGGAATGTAAGTTTTCAAGTACTTTTACACATCTTACACATCTTCTTTATGACAATTGCTTTGCATATGTAAAAATAGGTACTTTTATTTTTGATTCAATACAAATTTTGAAAGGAACTAAACAAGGATGTACTTTTTCACCCCGATTATCACTCTAATTATGGAACCTTTTCCTAATTTTATTATTAAACATAAAAGCATTAGTATACATGTGAATTTGGTTTCTAAAATCCAGTTATTTGCTGATTTTAACATTGAGTGACAGTGATAGTTCTTGTTCTGCTGTTTTTAAGTCAATGTGGATATGTTCCAAAAAAACTGGTCTCTCCTTTAATAATAACAAAACAAAAGTACTACCCATAAATGCACGATTATTGATAGGATAAATGATAGATTTACTAAATACATTGTCAAACGGAGAAAAATGAACTATCTAAGGATAATTATAACATTAATAATATAATTAATTACAATCATACTAACAGCATAATCAGTATAAAGAATCTAATAAATAAATGGAACATTTTTTCTTCACAATGGAAGAGAGACTATCTATAACCAAAGTAAATATTTTACCAAAAATCTTATACGTTATTCAATCATTATTTTTACCTCTATCTAAAACACGTATTAAATAATTGAATACGTTAATTTTAAAATGTCTTTGGTTCCCCAACAAAACAAGAATTGCCTTAAATCATCATATAATGGGTTGGACAGCAGGAGGGATTGGACTACAAGATCTAGAATTATATTCTCTATCATCAATTATAAAAACAATATCTCTTTGGATAAATTATATTTACATAGCCAGGTGGAAAGAATTTATAGGATGCCTTTTCATAAAATTTAAACATAACATAAACTTTAATCATAGTCTTATACTATACAATAGTTTATGTTGGTTGCTAAAAGATTACTTTTCAGAAAGGAGTCACCAGACAACTGATTTTTATTTTATTTCTATTATATTAAATACCTTTATAAACCTAAATTTTTAGAAATCCAACATACAAGGCATGTGCTTTTCTTCTCTATAGCATACACTCAATATAATATTTTCACTTTAAAGTTAGACATGATGCTTACATTTAAAGAAAAAAATCTGATATATCGGTTTTAATTCATGAATAAAGAAAAACTGCATTCTGTTGATTATGTCATAAGCAAATATACTTTAAGCAAAGATATGTGGTTGGATGTTCAATCTTGCAGACAATATGCAGAAGGCAAAATTAAGTTAATCCAACTAAGGGTAAGAGATCTTATCCCAACATTAACTGAATTTTTAATACTATTAATACAACAAAACACACTGGGAGAGGGTCTCTTATCCAACTTATATATGTTGGTGAGGAAAGAAACAAAAAGTTGCAATGACAATTATTGGAACTATTTTACTCACATCAATAATTGACCTCCAGATGAAGAG
The DNA here is from genome assembly GCF_019279795.1 of Protopterus annectens. Classification (NCBI taxonomy): domain Eukaryota; kingdom Metazoa; phylum Chordata; order Ceratodontiformes; family Protopteridae; genus Protopterus; species Protopterus annectens. The sequence continues at coordinate 843,609,969 of NC_056744.1, forward strand.
GATAAAAAAATAATTTTAATATCTTCTAAAGAGACAGTTTCTTTTGGAAACATTGCACTAGGAAATTCTGATATAGCTCTTGCTTCACACCTCATAAATTTGAATTAATGTTTAAAAAGAAGCAAGTTTGTTTGAGATATAAACATGAGTTTAAAACAGATTGGCAACCCATGTTCTTTGTATTGTACTTAGACCTTACTGGAATAACAATATTTTTACAGGCTTTATTTGGGGACAATTTTGTTTTATCTAAGTCATTAATTCTTTTTAATATCCCTATTTGTGTTTGTGCTAAAAGAATGAAACATTGTCTTTTATGGTTCGTTTTATCAATTATGAGGAAAGTTATAACCAAGCATCAGAAGAATGAAGCTACATCCTCATTCAAAGAATTCACAAATATTGCAATCAAAGTATGTCATCTGGAAATTATCACCATTAAATCAAGATCTACTAAAATCACTTCCTACTATAATATGTGGACAAATTTCAAGGAATTGCTTGAAAAAAAATAGCTATACTCATATCAATTGTAATATACAGATTTTTTAAGATTCTTTATTGTTAGTAGACACACTTGTAAATAGTTGTTCTTGTTTGTTCTTGTTCATACTGTTCTTTTTTATGCTTACAAATTTCTAAATACAATTATTGTCATGATCAATTTGTTTAGTTAAAATCTAATAAAATCTTTTTCAAAAAGAAGAGGGTAAATGAAGAGTAATACATAGCAATCTCATTTTCTGCAATCTGCTGTCACATAGGAACTTTGTGAAGTATGACTTCCTACGTGGTGTGTTTAGATAATAGTCATATAAAGTTGGTTAACCTATTCACACATAATCCATCACTGTTATTCTGCAGTGTACTGTCCTATTTAGGAAGTGTCTGTCTTGTCAATGCACATTGTGCAAGCATGAGACAAATGTGCAAGCTTCCCAGAATAAAGTGGCAAGAATTCTTGATTGATAATCCACTGGTTTACATTGTGATTGTCACTGGCACCCTATGCTGTGAAACATTGGCAGCCTATGAAACAGGTACATGTTCATCACAGTAATGCAGTGTACATGAAGGACAGTATATAAACCTTAGCAGAGAAGCACTTCATTACACTGAACAATCACAGTGCTAATGCATTATCCTGTGCACCCTTATACATTTGCCCCAAAATCTGTAATGCACAGCACCATCTGTTCCAAACAGTGAATTTTTACTACTTACAAATGTGCTTTTTCACATCATTAAATTCAGACTTCTCTTGTAGTATTTGCAACTATTACTGTGGTCTATAGATTATGTAACTAGATAGGTAAGAGGTTTGATTTATACCATGGTAAACTCTTGTGTGTCTGGTCATGGGTATAGTGATAGGTGAGTTACACTTCAGTGTCAAAAATTCTGTGTCCCTTCCCCTGAGGTCAATGCATTTAACTTTACACACAGCTGTCTCTGAACTTTATCCCATTTTTAACATAAATATCCTCCCTTCAGTACAATGATGAGGTTATCCTGTCAAAAATGTGCACACTGTCCCCTTAAAAATGAGACTTATCCTGTGGTGCTTATGACTAATGCTGTACTTTACAAGTTGTATAACTATGTAAGTTAGAATTTAAATTCTCACCATGGGAAACTTGTGCCTGCCTTGTGGGGCATAGTAACAGGTGAATAACATTTCAATGTCAAATATACTGTGTCCACTTCCAATAAAGAAATGCATTTAACTTTGCACACAGCTCCCTCTGCACTTTATTGCACATTTAACAGAAACATCCTCTCTGCAAAACAATGATGAGTTCATTCTATTAAAAGTGTACTCCATCCCCTTAAAAGTCAGAAGTCTCCTGTGGAATTTGTAAGTAATACTCTGGACTGTGTAACTAGATAGGATGTTCTATTCTTACCATAAGAAGCTTGTGTTTGTGATGGAGGGGTAGTGTAGAATCAGTTGAGCATGTCCTCAACCACAGCTGTGCTCAATAAACTTCTACTCTAAATAAACATTTTAAACTGCTAGATGACTCCTCCATCTCCTTGTCCCAGCTTTTACAACAGCAACATCCCTGCACCACAAGGAAGAGATCATTCTTTCTAAAGTTCACTCTTACATTATGAAAATCAGACTTCTCCTGTGGTGCTTGTAGTTCATACAGTGATCTCTAGAATGTGTATCTAGATAGGTAGGGGTTTGAATACAGCAGTGACTGCCATGTCAGTGCAGAGCTCATAGTAAATTGGAATGCTTACTCACATTTGTAATGTGTAACATTCCACTCAAGTGACATGTTTTGCCTAGAACCATCATCCAACATAAGTGTATTGAGTTTTAACCATATCAGTGTTTCTGTAATGAAGTGGTGAGTTCATCCCCTCAAATATTATGTATGTCTTACTTGTAGTCAGACTTTTACTGTGACATGTGTTGTTAATGTAATGACCTGTATGTTATGTAACTAGATATGTAGGATGTTAACATCTCACAGTCATGAACTTGTCTGTGTGGGGGCATTGAGTTAGCTAGACACATCTTCCACATCAGCTGAAATTAATCCACCCCATCATGGGGTAACCTTTAGACATGTATATGAGTCCCCTTTTCTTCTCCTACTTTTCATAGCAATTTCTTCTGTGTTACATAATGATGAGGTCATTCTTTCTAAAGTGCATTCTCATACTTTAAAAGTCAGACTTCTCCTGTGACACTTGCACTTCTTGTGCTGTTCTCTAAAATGTGTAACTTGAGAGGGAGAAAGTTCAAATACAACAGTGAGTACCTTTGAAGATCATGTGTGTGACAGTAAATGGGTTCAGTATTAATTTACACACATTTGTAATGACAATATTTACAACCCCAGATAGCTGTAAAGGTAATTTTAACACACACAGCTCCTTGGCAATACACTGCTGATGCAATTTCTTCATTGATGCTGCATGTCTCACTTGCACTCAAAATTGTCCTGTGGTACTGGCTGCTGATACTGTTCTCTATAGACTGTGTAACTAAATAGGTAGATGGTCCAAGTCCATCCTTAAATAAATACTGTGACTATGTTTACTGCCATATACAGTTGGTTATCTCACAACCACTGTTATGCATACTTCAGTTTAGATATATTTTCAATGGCAGATTGTTATACTAGCAAATTCTAGCATTCCCAGGAAGAACACATTTTTAGAAACACGATGATTGCACAATGCTACTATAACTGCAGTATCACACAATTGTAGCATGACTTCTCCTGTGGTACGTGACTTTGATACTGTACTTTGCAGATTTTGTACCTACATAGGTAGTAGGTTTGAGTCAAGTTGGGAGTATGTCTCTCCCTCTCATACTGTGTACAACTACTCTTCAAATACATATATGATGTGTAGTTCTACAGTGTTAAGCATCCAGCTAATAAACAGTGGTGATGTCATCCATTTAACAGTGCACCTTTACAACTGTACAACAACTTTTTGTGTGGTGCTTCAGTTAATTCAGGCACTAAACTCTAGCTTGTGACTTTAAGTACTTAGTGCAAATCCAGCCATTACTGCTCAGACTTTGTTGTGTCAGTATTACTGTGACTGTACGTGTCAGTAACACTGTTGTCAAGCCCATCTGCTGTGAACAAGTACAGGTATTGATTCCTCTTACAGAAAGCTATGATAATTTTTTACATAGCAATGCTTTTATTCAAAGTAATGACATGTGATTACATTTTCCTTACATAACAGTTGTAGTAAGTGTTCTCCTCTGGCACATGGAAATGAGACAATATTATATATGCTGTTGCCTTACTATAGCAATTATAGGCACACATATCCCTTGCAGCAATAATAGGATGTAATGCCTTGAAATACTGACATATAACACAACTGTAGTGGCACTTCTATCATGGTTCATTCATTCCCTACAATATAATGTATTTTCTGTTGTCAAATGGTCAGGTACTCAAAACCCACATTCAGTGACTGGTAACATTGTGTGGCCTTATACTGTGATGCATGAATGTCATTCATCACAGTTAAAGTGTGTACTTTTGCAGTAGGAATGGCTTCCCTCATCCCTTTTATCTCAATGAGATTGTTTCTGACACAATCATATGATGTAATAATTTAGTACAGGTGAAATGTCACACTTGTGCTAAGACTTCCACTACAGTACTTGTGGTTAATCCATGTCATTAGTTAAAAGACTTACATAGCTCCCTGTTCAGTTCTCAAAAAGGCCAACATTATATGAATGTAATGACGTTCCAAAAAAAACATTGTATCTAGTTATTCATATCCATTTTTATATTGGACAATGTTATATACTCATATGTTGAGATCGCATGGCAGTAAATCAGTTATAAGGGCATCCCATGCTGTAAGTGCTCCTGTAGAACATGCATTAAGTACTGGCTTGTATATCATACCCACACAGATATAATGTATTTCAGTTCTGTGACAGTGTGTGTACTACATGATGGAAACAGCTGCTTTAGCAAAGACGCATTGATATTGTATTCCTCAATGCTGTGTGGACAGTAATATGCATAGTTCATTTTCAGCAATCTGACTAAATCAGATTGCTTACATTGTATTCATAATTCCTTTCTTCCTTCACATATTGATTTCAGTTATTTGTGACAGCCTCCATTGCTATCTCCTGTGATACACACAGTTAATACATAGGTCTGTACAGAGCCTAGTATCATAGGTAAGAGTTTGAATGTGGTACTACCATCTGTGTGTCAGACAACAGGCACCTGCAAACAGAAAATAGTTATGGCACAGAGAAAGTGCCACCTTTTTCAGGATATTGTTTGATAAGGTAGGACATCTGTACCCCTTATGAAAGGAAAGTACCGTAAGCCCTTCAAGGGTGTTCTTCATGACATAAACAATGTGCATATTTCTGTGGCATCCATGATTGACATGTATATCTCTGATATCTGTCCTAGCAGGTGTTTAAAAATGACAAGATATGAATGTTTATTATCTCATTCATTGCTCACAGACATTTCAGCCAGATTCAATAAAGCCTACACAGTCTGTTTACACAATGCATGCATCATAGCATGATATGCACATGGTAGTGCATTGTTTTTAATTCATTAAGCAGTTCTACTCAGTGTGTAGAGCTGTGCATGGCTGCACAAGCAAGGTAAACACTGTGAAATGCAAATTACTGAAAAAGCAGCTGAACTGTATGCTAATCAACCAATGGAGGAACTATTCAACAAGCTATAAAGCAACCCTGTAGACTCAGTGCTGGTTTTCCCTGCAAATTCCAAAACCTACTGGAATACAGCCACAAAAATGAGTCTACACAGAAACAATGTTAGGGGCTATTGTTGCTTTAATTCATGTATATGTGCAACAGGCTGAAGTCTGTGCTGCTGCTAATAGACCATAGCCAAGAACGAGAAGAATTTTCAGACCCTGGGTAACTTATCAGAATCTACATGATGTGGAAATTGTAGAGTGCTACAGGGTGGATACAGACACACTACAGGAACTCTGCAGCCTCTGTCATCCTCAACTCACAGTCAGGGAAAACTGAGGGGAACCCATCCCGGTGGAGACAAAGGTATGTGTAGCACTTAAAATTTTAGCTACAGGTACATTTCAGAGACCAACAGGGGATATGCTGGGGGGTGTCTCAGGCATCAGCATTCAGGATCATTCATCAGCTCCTGAGTGCTATGCTACAACATGCTAGTGACCACATATATTTTCCCCATACTCTTGAGGATAGGGCCAGAAATATGCAGGGGTTCTACCCTTTAGCACACTACCCTGAAGTACTGGATGCCACATATTGCATGCATGTAGAAATTAAGGCACCACTGGTGGAACAGGGAAGGCTCTACATTAATAGAAAGTGCTGCCACTCTAGTAACTGCCAAGTTGTGTGTAATACCAAGGGAATTATCTTGAATGTGTGTGCTGGCAACCCAGGCAGTTACCACAACTCACATATCTGGCACACCTCCCAACTGTATCAGATGTTCACTAGGGGGGATATCATACAGGGTCATTTACTGGGGGATGCAGGTTATGCACTGGAACTGTGGCTGATGACACCCATCCCATCAGAAATCCACATACATCTGCTGTAGAATGCAATAATGAGGCACATTCTCAAAATAGAAATATCATAGAGCATGTTTTTGGGCTGCTGAAGTCACAGTTCCAGTGCCTAGATACATCTGGGGGACCCCTGCAGGACAGTCCATGGACTGTACTAAAATATTGACAGTATGTGCCATGCTACACAACATCATCCTGAGAAAACAGCTTCAGCAGGATCAAGGGGAAGGGGCACACATCTCACCACCAGTGGCAAGGTCAGCACAGCCAAATGCAGATGAGGAGTCAGAGGGGGAAGCAGCAGCTGCTGTGGGTGTAGATAGATGTACACATGCTCAATATGCTCTGGCATTGGCTAAAAGACAAGGCATAGCACACTCACTCACAACCTAAGGGCCTAAAATCTTCATCCACGCATATATATATATATATATATATATATATATATATATATATATATATAGTAACATTGATGCCAGGCAACTCTCACATCCTTTACTTCCTTATGTATTGGCTGCGTGCTGCTTGCATCAGACAGAGTCAGCCCTGAAATATAACTGTTGCCACTGCTGGATTTACAAGGTAGGTGTTGAACCTGGAGTGTATTGTGTATTGTGTAATAATATGAATGAATGGCATATCCCTGCATGTTGTTACTTGGTAGTGTAAGCAAGTAAAAGGTGGTAGATTTGCACAGAAATGACCCTAACATTTGACAGCAGAGACTTATTTGACTTATATGTGTCCATTATTAAGTTGTAGGCTTCAGGCGTCAAAGATTCACACAGTTATACTTCTCAAAAATGGTGATGGTCACTGCATACCCTCAGTTTAGCACCACATATTGGTACTGGAAAATCAATAAAGAGGGAAGTTAGAAAGTTATGATCCACATTTCAATTTCAGACTTCATAACCTTCACAAGATCATTAACAATAAAGATGGAAAACTGTTGATGCTATGAACTGTCTAACTTTCTAAGACCAATATAAGTCAAATGTACAATTAAAACCAATGGAAAAGAACGCCTTGGACCACAGTCTTCTCCTCTATAGTGAAGCAGGTTCCGTGCATTCCTGCTTCACTATAGAGGAGAAGACGGTGGTCCAAGGCGTTCTTTTCCATTGGTTTTGGTGTTTTTAAGAACTGCCGTTCTTTTGTTCTGTCAAATGTACAATTACCAATTCAACATCAGAAATGTAGATATACTAATCACTAAGTCAGCTATGCACCCTAATCATCATCACAAAGCTTATGTATCCCTGAATACAAAAGATACAAAACAGGGACGTGGCACAGTTATCATCACTTGCACAGGGTGTTTTGTGTGTGTGTGGGGGGGGGAGCTAAGGTTGACACAAAAGGTCAGTGAGTGTGTGAGAGTAAGAAAAAGAATCAGGAAGGCATAGAATAAAGCAACAGATGGCCATTGAGACAAAATGAGTCTTAAGCTTCACTGCTGAACCATGTAACTGTTGTTTGTGTGTCTGTCTGTATTGGTCCTCCAGGTAAAATTGGTGTTTGAGTCTCTGCATGAAAACAGCCAAGATCTGTGCTAGCTCTACATCTTTCTATGTTAGACAGGTGTGAGCCATGCATGGTAGAAGTGGCAGTTCATCATTGTCATACCCAACCATGAGAACTAGCTCTGCCAGGAATTGCATTGGCATGCCCACACCCACAGCCAGATGCACTATTGCTGTCTGATTGTGACTGATGTCTGCTGGATGAGCTCCCCTCATGAGTATGCCCAGGACCACAACCCCATGGCCTGCCACATGTGGATGTGCACAGCTCAAAAACTGAAGGAGCAGTGGAAGTACTGCCACTATGAGGGCATGATTTGGCACGGCCACATTGGCTAACAGCAGATGATGTGGCTGACCTACACCCACAAGGATGCAATCCCCCTCTCAGCAGACATTCCATTACAGACACCACTCATTCCAATGTGTCATTCATCTGATCCATTGAATCATCAACACAGCGGAGGCAGTCACACATGTCAGCCTGTGCCACATCTACAACCCTAAGCATTTCTCTGAAGAAACTATGGGAACCTGCCACTGCCTCTATGACAGCCCTAAACATACATTGAGTGGCATGGGAAGAGACACCTGGATCAGGTGTAGGCTGGACAGCAGGTCTCTTCCAAGCACCCCTAACAACCCTTTTGTGTGGCACCTCACCCACACTTTGCCTTTGGCCAGAGTCAACAGGCACTGAAGCTGCAGTACCCACACTTCTCTGATCGATTCTCTTGCCCTCCACCTGTCCAGTAGCTGAGGGCTCATTGGAATGGCTAGGCATAGGCCTACTGGCTGTGTCCAATGGAATTTCAGGGAATAGCTGTATGTCAACCTCAGTGTCAGATTCAACTTCTGTACCCCTGAACTGGGCCTCTCTTTGACCAGTATCATCATCAGAGTCTGCTGATACTTTGACATCAGGTGGTAGATGTCCCACACTTCCACTGTCAGGATTGCCTGTGATAATAAACAACAATCACAGGAACAATTAATACCTCCACTGCTATAGTTCAATATAGGATAACAACTTAACAGTGGTGCCACTATTAGACAGTACAGCAATACACACAACAGTCTTGACGTCAACATCACACACTAAAATATTTCTTTGAATTTCTCATCAGTACTGACAAAAATATTTGGCTAACCATGTGCAGATGATGGTATGCTCCATACGCCAGATGGTTCTGGAAGAAATTAAGCAAAAGGTAAGGACAACCCCCGGGATTCATGAACCTTGCGCCAGGCGCACGCATGGCGTAGGCGCCACAACGCCAGACATGGCCGCCGAGTGATTCAGGTACGATCCAATTCCACGTGCACTACCGGCGTGCGCCTGAGTTGCGCCGCCTCCGGCGTAGGTATGTTAAACACCCCATGTGCGGTGTTGCACCATGCAAATGAAGGCATAATAGCGATCCACGAAGTGGCGCAGGCATAGCATAAGGGCACGGCAATGTAAACCAAAAAAAAACGGTTTACATATATCCAAACATGACATAGGAGTAACGGAAGGCTGTCAACGTCAGGTATCATACTGGTGCAATATGCCAATGGCGAAAGACACCGAGAATGTCAAAAGAAAACATGCACAAAATGTAAATAATGACATAAATGGTATGTCCGCAGAAACCACAGCAGAACCCCAGGACATGTCCGCGGAAGGTGCGAAACAATGAAATAATATGACAATGTCATAAAAGAGCAGTATAATACACATCAGCTTCACAGCCACAATACACCATAGTATGCATGGAAAGCCACAACCACAGCTCAAGGGTTGCCAAGGAGTGGCGGCAGTGTCCGGCGCCGTAACCATGTATTAGTAGTCAATGCCATGCAAATGAGGCAGATAATACTGAATCGCAAAACCCCCGCCGGTATAAGACTGCACCAAACGGCGCAGCGGTAATACACCGAGGAGTGGCCTAGAGGGAATACATGTCAATCGCAGAGGGGTGTGCCACTATAGGAGTAAGCACATTGGAGCCCAGCAAACATGGGCTGTACAATGCACATCACAGCAGCAGGACCGGCGTGTGAGGAAATAGATGCGCTGAGAGTACACAATGCGCGCTCAGATGCATGTGCACGAGGATGACTACGTTCCCCCAACCCAGTCATGTGACGGCCGCCCCGTCAACAACCACGGATACAGGAAGGTGATGCGGAGAATATGAGGAAATGCGGAAGCAGTGTAATTGGAGTCGTAATGAGCAATCAACAACAATCAACCCACGAAGGGCAATTGGCGGCAGCTGACAACTCTGCATGCAGAATCCCGCAAAACGGGAAAGAGGAGGCATATGAATGCAAAGAAAGTAGGGGATGTACCAGAATTGCAAAGAGCGAAGAACCGATACAGCACAGCCAAGTAGAGAGGTAGCATAACGGCGGCAGACAAAATGCATGATATGCCATGTGCCTGCAGGATGCATTCCAGGAAATAGTAGGTGCAACGTGCAGAAACAGTAAGGTAAGGTGTAAAGCTAAACCAATGCAGGCAAGTGTAATGTAACACCAAAGGCAACAGCGTTGCAGTGCCAACGGTAAAACACGGAAGATAATCCACAGATACGGCACAGACACACCCAATGACATCACCGGTGTACAGCACAACAGTATAAAGTGTGAATGCACACAACACACAGCGTATTCCCAAACGCTGCACTTTAGGGTGTAAACACACGGGAAACTTTTAAAATGTATATGTTGGGTGCCGCCGTGGCCGTGATACATCAGCATGTGTCAGAGACAGACGGAGTTGCGGAGGAGGGTGCCGACAACTACCGTAGGCCTCAGAGGAGAAGGAGAGTGTTCAGACCAAGGGTAACCTACCAGGGGCTTCAAGACCTGGAGATAGAGCATTACAGGGTGGACAGGGACACGTTACAGCAAATAGTGGAGCTGTGCCGGCCACGCCTGAGAACAAGAAACAACAGAGGGGAGCCCATCCCAGTGGACACAAAGGTATGTGTAAGCTTGTGAATACTGGCTACAGGTACCTTTCAAAGGCCAACTGGGGATATAATGGGCATCTCACAGGCATCAGCATCCAGGGTACTACACCAGTTTCTGGATGCCATGTTACGACATGCCCATGAGTATATATACTTCCCCAGATCTCAGGAGGAGTTGGCTAGCAATATGCGCCACTTCCACCGTGTGGCACAATACCCGGAGGTACTGGGTGCGATAGACTGTACGCACATAGAAATCAAGTCACCACCCGGGGAGCAGGGTAGACGCTACATAAACTGCAAGGGATTCCCCTCCATCAATTGCCAGGTCGTGTGCAATGCGCAGGGCATTATCATAGATGTGTGTGCTGGCAGCCCTGGAAGCTACCATGGCTCCCATATCTGGCATGCCTCACAGCTGTATCAGGTATTCGCCAGGGGGGACATCACACAAGGTCACCTTGTGGGGGATGCTGGCTATGCACTGGAGCCGTGGATGATGACACCCATCAGAAATGCACACACACATGCAAGAACGCCATAATGAGGCACACGCACAAACCAGAATAATCATAGAGCGTGTGTTTGGTATGCTGAAATCATGGTTCCGGTGCTTGGATACATCCGGTGGAGCCCTGCAGTACTCTCCAGGCACATGTGCCCACATATTCATAGTATGTGCCATGCTACATAATATGATCCTGAGGAAACAGCTGCTGCAGGGACATAATGGTGGAGGGCCACCAAGCCCACCACAACTGCCAAGGCAAGCACAGGCACAGAGCGTTCAGCGCCATGAACACACTGTGCCAGCCCCAGTAGGCAGACGGAGGGCTACCCAATATGCCTATGCCTTGGCAAAGAGGGAACGTATAGCACATACTCTGACAGCGTAGGCCCCATGGACTGACACCTCCCTACCTGCACACACAGTGAAATGGACGGCACACAAACATGGCCGCCCGTAATGTGTACCGTATGGGCGGTCCCATGTGTGACTCCAACATAGGTAGCACCCAAACACTGCACACCCAACAGCCAGCGGAGCATGGAACGCCAACACCTCAACCATACGCGGGTCCTACAGCAGACGGCATAGCCATATGCTGCCACATTCGCCGCAAGGTGTATACATATGTACATATGTGCATACACAGATATGGAGATAGATATCATTACACACGTAGAAATATATGTACACATACACAGATATAAAGTACAACAGGTAAGACAGTGAATCAGAGGGATGCAAGGTGACAGAGAAGTAAGACGCGATATCTCTACATAGTAAACATAGTGAACGACAACCCGAGTATCCGGGAGGGTTGACAGAACAGGGAACGGCACCCATGGAAAGGTCAACCTACCTAAATGCATAGTCGCGAGTCGGGATGATCGCCAGGCCACGGTACAGTAACAGGACATGTGCGGGTAATATTATTAGGATATGAGGGTGGAGGTAGACACCGCCGCCGGTGATGCGGGCAACGTAGGTACTGTGTGCAACCATCCCTGTGACAGCGGCAGTATGTGTATGTGTGCGGTGAGGGTGTCGTGTGTTCCGCTGTGTGAGTGTAATGTGTGTGCCACTGTAAAATGTGTATGTAGGTGACATGTGACAGGCAGAGTGGAATAACATGTGTAGGCATACAGTATAGGAACCACAGGCGTATGTACAGCAGTACCCCCAAAGTAGTACTGAGAGCCCCTCCCTGGCTAGGTGCGTGGCGACGTAAAACGATGCAAAGCGAAAATGTCCCAGAATGTACCACAGGAGTATAGCCAACATGAAATGCAAAGGACGTATGTACAAACCATGACCGTATGTATGGCACCGATATGTTAATTTCAAACGATACGTCGGCAACGTTACACAGCAATAGTCATGTACCGCGGAAATACGCATGTGCTACCCCGGCACCGATCTTGGCTACGTATCGGCCCGTAAACACCGCTGTGTGTTCTACGAGTGTTAAACAAGCAATCGCCACCCGAATAGGTGGCAACCGGTAGCATACAGGCCGTCCCAAGTACAGGACCACAATGACCGTAAATATCTGGGACAAAATGCCAAGGGATAGTCAGCACGTACGAACAGCCGCAGATATACTACCGATGTGATGGAGGAATACATGCAGGACGCACACATGCAGGCGATACCGACACCAGACGACATCAACAAAACCTACACTCCTAGAACAACAGACAGGTAACTTGCAGCTCCCCAGGCAGGGATGGAGCACACACAAGCATACCGTGTATGTAGAAATGCAAGGCTCACAACCCGTACCCGTCACCCACAACCGCTGATATACCCCATCGCACATATCAAAGGGATACAAGCCGCAATAGCAGCAAAAACATACAGGCAGTCAATGACAGTGGCATAACTGCAACATCTCGTGTGGGAAACACTATCAGCAGCAGATGCATACCTGCATCTGTTGTTTAAAGGAATACAAGAGCTATGTTACACATCCGAATGCAAAACGCCATCGACAGACGCCGCCAGGACAGGGACACCCACATGTCGAACATAATACCATACCCAACACACACAATCCATGGCTAACACCACTGCGAAATGTACCTGACGCCACACATAGCGGCTGCAGTCACACATAACATAACACAATACATACCATCCCCACGAAGGTAGTGCAAATAACCAACGCCCAGACGAGGAATGAACCATGCCCTAGTTCCGACGCGTACTGTACGAATGGAGTAGATGCACAGGTGATATGCGCATAAGTACACACTGAGGAACAGCTATTGGTGTGATGAACCCACATGTCGCAGGTGACGATGGATATACCGAACCAATACGGAAGTAAACACAGGAAAGGTATGTAGAACCCACGAGATGTACTGGTGTGTAACGCATGATATGTATGACGAAGCTGCACTGTATGTGAACGGTGTTTGTAAGTAAAGATACCTGTCCATAAAGCAGAGAGTGGTGAAAGGTGGTTATGTAGTGCTAATCCGCTGAGCATACCAATGACTGTGGACACCTTGTGCACAGCAGTGGGACATCATGTACATAGCCGGGATAACTCAAGGGCTGCCATAGGGGGGCAAAACACAGAACAATGCCACCACCCACGCCAATGCTGGCAGTGGATGTCCAACAAGGAAGTGCCACAGCAGGGGATAGGACATGTATGTATACTGTCACAGCACACATGTGTATGGGCATATACCGCCGATGTCATACGTAATGTGCACACGACGTGCACGTATGCCTCGCAGTAGGGGTTACTATGTCAAGTATGTGTAATGTAAAGCTGTCATGGTGGATATGACAGACATCATACACAGCATCACAGGCATAGCATGCATAATGGAGGTATGGCCTAGTGTAATCTACACTAACAGGATATGTATGGCCTGTACATATGGGACAGAGTAGTAGCAGAATAGCCACCTGAAATGGAAGGAACACCAAGTAACCATGTCCAAACGATCTGTAGCAGGTGCAATGTGTGCAACAATCACGTCCGGCAGGTCCATGTGTAAACATATGTGCAGTGTACACAGTAGTGTCACCTCCCCATGGTAGTGTCCACTGAACAGCAGAGGTGGATGTCAACTGCATGTCTACACAGTACTGCCGCTGTGGTGGTACCATGTCTATGTGTCACCCTATCAGCAAGGGAGCTATCACATGACCAGTGCCACAGTGTGTCCCTGTGGGATGTGCACAGGACCTATGTTCCACAGCATGGTGTGTGTCGTGTCTGCGGAAGTAACACAGAAGCCCAGGCTAAGCAACGTGGCATGTGTGTACATATGCAGGAGTGCTTCATTCACCCCACCCACTGCAATTGCCATGTAGGAGTACTACATGCATCACTAATGCGGAGGACATGGCCCATGTCAGAGTAGATGACACCCCTGTGTAAGTGGTACGCAGATGAGTACAGATGTGTTCCCCGTCTGTCATCTGCATATGTAAACTGTCTGAGCCTGGTATACATCATGGCATGACTATACCGTGCCATGTAAAGTCGTAGCCATTGTGGAAGGTACACCACGAATGTGTTATTGTAACCCTGCCCATGTGTAGATGTGTGTATGGCACAGGTACAAAGGCTACCAATGTACCAGCAACACACACAGTACAGATATGTGTGGCCCTGCAGATGTGCACCCACGCCACAGTGGAATATGGCAACCACAGCACCATGTGGGGCATGTGTGTACAGCAACCATGTACAATGTGATATGCATGTATGGGGACAGTATCCATGTGATACCCAGTGGATGACTGTTGCTATGCAAAGGTGATGTGTACGCACCATGTGTGATGTATCCTGATGCAATGACATCTACACGATATATCTGCCACACCGACACATGTATGGTTGTTAGCAGTATGAGCTGGTGGAGCTACAATGCTGCCAGGTATGTAGATGTGGGATATCTAGGCATGGACAGTACTCTGTGACAGCATGTTGTGTATGTAAGCAAATAGTGAACATGAGGGGCCACATGACTGAGGACTGTGTAATGCCACATGTACCTGACATGTAGTAGGTAGCATGATATGCTTGCACCACTGTGTGTCCTGTCCAGGAGTCATATAGCCTAACATCCTGAGACACAGGGTATGATGTGATGGTGGATGTGTACATTGCCAATACGAGAATGTGGAATGGTGCTGAAGGGCAATGTGGGGACAATGTCTGATCTGTTACCCTCCGTACCACACCAACCACCCATGCAATGGTATGACAGGTGGCCAGCATGTGGATGTGGCATGCTGTGGCACACAGAGGCCCAACAAGGGTGCCAGTAAAGGCATGGAGGTCATCAATGAGTGTGTGAAGCACGGATGTGAGGATGTGCCCCAGTGCCATACTGAATGGTCCAGTCATGGGTGTACGAATGCAGTCCCACATGTGCAATGCAGTACCACCCATGTGTAGTGTGATAGATGCGGTAGTGTGGTGGTGAAGGTACACAACGTCCATGAACAGGCTAGCAGTTAATTCAGTGGGCTGCTGCGGAGACACATACCAAACAGGTTGGCGGGACATAACAGCTACGGAGATTGGAGGTGACATTGGGACAGTGTCCTAGGACATAACATGTGCATGGCAGCACCATGTATGTGTCCACAGGGACAGTGCGATGTCCATGTATGTATTGGAACCCTGTAGTGAGTGAGAGTGTGTATTGTTGGTAGGTACCCCATTGGCTGGCATGTTGCCAACAACACCTCAGTCGGCAATGCCTGGGTGACTGTTGTACGCTACATCGAATGTGGATGTAGCCAAACAACACAGACATACCACCACACTGCCTGAGGGCCCACACTGCAATGTACAGCAGTCATGTGTAGGTAGCTAGCTGTGGAGCATGTGATTGACCACAAGGACCCACCATGACTGTCAAGTGATGCACCTCACACATGTGAATATACCCACCGTGCAACAGCCTGCACATGTGCCCATACAGCAGATGTGCATGGAACCTGACTACCACCGTGGCATCTGTGAAAAGGCCAGTACCGCCATGTCTCTGTGTGGAATAGCATGGTCCCTACCATTGCGTACATGTTGCAGAAGTGCACTGTGATATGTGTCAGCATAGTCACATGTACTGTCCAGCTGCCGGGGTGCCATGCCAGTAACCACCCTCGTCAGCAGACGTCAGTAGTACCGGCCGTTGAACACATGTACCATGTATGCTGCGATGGGTGTGTGTCCAGGGTGTGGCTAGCAGGGCCGCGAAGCATATATGTTCATCTACCAGAGGGGGGATATCCCTAGGTTTAACACACAGACACATGGAGGTATGGTGCATGCCGAGGGTAGTGTAGGTATGGTATGTGTTGTGTAATGTGTCACCCAGCTATGTGTAGTGCATGGCCAAGCATGTGTGGGTACATGGGAGTCCATACTAGGGAAGTGTGGGTTGCTGTCAGCACATGGCAGTAGCAACTGTCCAAGGTGCAATGTACAGTATGACAACACAGCCAGCATGTAACCTGTGGTGTACAGTGTACTCTCTGTTGCATGTTACAATGTGTCTAGCGGTCACAAACATGGGTATCCGAACATGGAGTACCTATGATGCATTGTGTTCGGAAAATATACAGTACATGTGTAAAACATTGTGTGATGTGGGATCCCCTCACCTGTGTGTGTTGCAGTCCAGGTATGTGCCTGGGTGGTATGATCTGTGTACAATCTGGACTGGCAGGTGTGCTGTGCAGAGCATGGAGGCAGGTCCCAGGCACCGCAGATAAATGTCAGGCGTGCCTTACTGTGCGCGCAGTGCTTGTGTGCAGCACAGTGGAGGGTGCAAGCATTGTCACACATTACTGCATGCCGTGCCTGCCTGTTACAGCCCTGCTGGAGACAGACATGTGACACCACCGCAGAGGCAGCATAGCATGTGAAGATGTACATGTGGGCCCCACACCCTAGGCAGATGTCCGCAGGTCATGTGTGCCACAGTAGTGTGGTTGACCACGACTGTCATACTGGACAGATACCACATGCCTGTATAAGTACAGTATGAGCATAGTCAACAGTCACAGTGACAGAGTAGGCCAATGTACAGTATCCCCATGTGCAGACCACTGCCTACTGTACACCTGGCTAGACACACACCCGGAGGGTGAATATACCTTTGAGCCATCACATGTCCCAGTCCACGTAGCCTGTACAATGTCATCACAGGGTGGTCACAATAACGTGTGGTAAGACAGACACGTTGTACCAGGTGATGTGTCATGTGTGCATATGTTGAGTTGCACAGCCATTCACATGTCCGCAACATTTCGGTGCATGATGTATACTGTCACATGATGTGTGGAACTGCACTGTGACCCACAACAGGGCCATCTGAGACAGGTGTGTTGTGAATGGTGTAACCCATGGTCACAAAGGATACACACTGCTGCTGTTGGCAGCCATGCTGGTGGCCACCAGTGGTGCCTGCAGTGGTCATACAGACATACTGCACACAGTGTTCTGGCAGGGATGTCCATTGTTGTGGATGATGTGTTGCTACTTGAAGGTAGGTGTGTGTTGTGAATGTTACACATCCAGATGTCACCATCTGGTGCAGTCATGGTCGTCGACAGCATCACACACATCCACAGCGGTCAGAACCCTGTCCCGAGAATGGGTGTCAGCCACCCTCGTACTGTGTGACATATGTGCACATGGCAGAACACCTCCCACTGGCTGGATAACAGTGTCAGCTAGGATGGCTACGTGATGGCTGGAATACGCCGTGATAATGTACAATGCTGGTAGCCCAATGAAGTACCTGGAATCACACACAGTACGCCATGGCTGCCATGTAAACCATGCACAACAATGACTGTGTGACAGACACAAACAATGCGTAGACATGTTGAACATGCACACATGAGAACACCCAATGAGGTATGTTGCACATATCGATGTACAACTGTCATCTATGGCCATAGCATGGATGCAGACGCACATGCCCCACAGGCAGTACCACGTGATGTAGGTAGGGGGGCATTGCATGTGTACATGTGACAGTTGCTGTACCGCCACATGTCCTGCATAGCCATCATGTAGGGGTAGCAGTGGCATGTGACTGTTGGACATGCATGTATATTTGACCATGTCCCACAGGACATGTGTTACGTGTGTACAACATGTGTTGTGCCGTCATCAAGCTGTGAAGTGTACGGCTGCCAGTGTACCTGTGTGACTTGTTCTGCGATGGGTGCAAAGGCACGTAGTACTGCATTGCATGCCCACATGCCCCACACAGGTGCATAGCCTGAACATACAATACAAAGAGGGTGTTGGATGATAGCAACCCACAAGAGGAGATGAGTACGGGTGGCAACCCACTACCACCTGTTCGGGTACGGTGTGCATGTCTATGACACATTAGCACCCGAGAAGCTAGTGGTACAGCAGTACAGGGTTGCATGCATATATGTTCAACAATATCCCTGTGTGTCCCACCACTGGCCCGTGGACAGACAGACACCAACACAATGTGCAGATATGATATGTGCACAGCACATCACCGATGCCTACTGTAAAACAGGCTTACTGTGTAGACATGTGCACAGTAGGTCTGCGCCAGCCGCACTCAAACACGTTATGTGCCGAACCACACCAATAGTCCAGCCCATGCCACAGACGGATGTGCACGCATCTGTGTATGTACGTCTGTGAATGTCTCCGGCATAGCAGTATAGCTGTGTCAGTGTTGCGAACAACATAATGAATGGGTTGTATGTGTGAGGGTGCATACGTGTATGGTCAGATCGACGATACCATCAGTGCCCCTGCTATGTGAACATCCCTGTCCCCATACATGGATACCTATGCTGTGCCCAACACCACGTTCCCCGTGGGAGGGATGGTGGTGTGCAGTGCAACAGCAGACATGGGAGTGGCAGCAGGCACTGGATGTAGACATATGTGGTACCCATGTCAGTCCAGGCAACCATCCATGTGCACGGGATAGCGGTGTGTGGGCACATACAGCACTGTGTTGAACAATATCGCAGCACATAGCACCTGTCAGGGTTAAAGTGTATGCATGGATGTGCGATACCTGCATGCACCAGACACACCCCCACCAAGCAGCGTGCAGCCTACCTTGCATGAGGCCAGTGTCCACACCATGATGATAGACATGTGTCATGTCCATATACACATAGCAATGACATATGGAATGGACAGCCACCCTGCCAATATCATTACCCCCCAAGTGGATCACATCCCAGTGCCATGTATGTGGCATACCCTGCCATACCATGCAGCCCTGCCCAGCAAGGCTGCACATGCTATCACAGTCCTACATGGTGCAATGGACAAAAGGCACTGTCACTATCAACCATCCACAGCAGTAATGTGGCGGTGATGCACCCTGTGGTGTTACAGGTGCTGTGTGTTGCTGTGGACAACGTGCATGTGCACATGCTATGCATGACCTTTCCTGCTAATGTGACATGGTTACACATTGTCCCATGTGTATCACATGTGCAACACAGGTGAGCCGTGGCAGGTTGCCCAACACCCGTACAGTGCTGTGTGGATGTACATGGCACAACACATGCATGTACAGGTGTCCATGTGTATGTGTGCAGTGCCACCGCTGACGTTCATAATGGCCGTGTACATGATGTCTAGTGACATATACACAGCATCCAGGTGAACAGTAGCACTGTTGTCATATGGGGACCTGTGCCAACTGATATGGACACAGGTGCAGGCAGGTACACATGTCCACAGCAGGCTAACATCAACATGGTGCATGTACAGTGTGATGAGGTGACACACAGATATGATATGACACCCACTGCTCAATGGTGTGACGGCAACACATCGGCTGTGTCACTGCCATGATGCATTGCAGAGATTACTGTGCAGATGTTGTACATGTCTTAGCAATGTATGTCCAGCAGTATGCCAGCACAGCAGTGTAAATGTGACCTGTCAACATCATTATGTCTTACAGATAATGCCACGTTCCCGGCTGCCTGCCTTCAGCCGACAGGAAGATGAGGTGATAATACCGTTGCTCCACGATAACTATGACTTATTGTTCAGCCATGTGCCACTACAGGCCCAACAACGTGAAGACATGTGGCAGGATATGCGCAGGAGGGTGAACACCCTGGGCGGCCACAACCGCACATATCAACAGATCCGCAGGCACTGCACAGACCTAATTCGGCATGCAAAACAGTGTGCCGCTGCAATCGCCAGACAAGAAGGTGGGACAGGTGGTGGGCCACAAACCCAGCCCCCACTCACACCCACGGAGGAGCTCCTGGCCAGTCTGGGGACACCCAAGGAACAACATGCTGAAACCCTCGCTTCTATCGTGGAGGTGGGTGTCTCCCAACCAACGAGCTTGGAGCTGCCTGGTAAGTCAGTGTTGCATGTTTGTATGATAAGTGACATAGGAGTGGGTGTTATAGTACAACACATAATGTAGCAACACATGCCAGGTATATGGCCACACAAGCTGCATACTACAGTATGCTACGTTGTGTTTGCAGACATGTGCATAGCACATGCTAACACACAGGTGCATGATGTGACATGCACAGTGCTTACCGTGGCGATAGTAATGGATAATGTGTATACTTTTGTGTCGTCCCTATACAGGTACGTCTGGCGTGTCACACAGACATGGGTCTGTCGCAGGTAAGACTGTTGCTAGTAATAGGCATGATACAGTGTATAGATATTCCCCATGTGTCCAGGTATGACATGCACACCTGGGTGTGCCCCAGTCACGGTATACAGGTTGCACCACCCAACACACACGCCACCCATGTACAGTAGATACAACCGTTAGTATAGACCGGCATGACACCACATAACCCATCGGTGTGATATGTGCAGTCAGCTATGCATACAATGGTGGAGGTGTTCCACAATGGCTGCATGTGTAGTATGCATCGGTATGCCTTTGCGGTATGCACACAGTACCACATAGTGAGCTGTGATCTGGCCAGAACACAGGTGTTACCACTGTGACCTATGCCCCTGCATTGGGTGCACACGTTGTGACATGGCACATGACATGTCCCATGCACGTGGAGGCCTGTCCGCAACATTGTCACACCATGACATGACCTATGCATGACATAGCAGACATCCACAATGTCTGCATAGCCTTCGGGAATGTGACACCTCAGACTAGTATGGTTGTATGTCACATGGGTCACCACAGGGCTGTGTACACGATGCCCATCACACACAATTGTCCATGAACCAGACAAACATGGCCATGGGTGATACCTACAGGCATGTTGCCACACAGTACATCCGCAGTGGGTAGTCACCGTTGCACCCTGTCCACACATAGTGGGGTCATCACTGTAGTGGACCCCCTGGACATCTGATGTGGTACACCAGACAAATGAAATGCCTGTCTGCAGCCACTAGAGGTGCCACCAATGTCTACCATATATGTGCTGTTGAACAGCAGAACTGACTTGCAGACATGGCGATGCAATGCGTCCAGGTTACGCATCGCACAGAAACATACCTGTGTCTTGCTGCCGTGCAGTGGCACAGTGCCCATACTCCCCACTGTACAGCTATGTGCACAGCTCACACCAACCACACCTGCACAGACATCCTTGTTACACATGCATTCTATCTGTAGACTGTACACATAACACTGCACTGTGACATCCGTTGTGATGTGGTGCATGTGGTGGGACACCATTGTCACATGTCCACATGATACCGCACATGTTTGCGGTGTACATGACATAGTGACGCCAGCCATGTGTACTGTTAACCCGCCCGTGGCCACACAGTGTATCACGGTGATGCATGCAAACTACCATGAATGTGTGTACTGCAAGCCTACTAAAAGACACCTGCCTGATGTAGTGTGCACTCCAGGGCAGTATGCATACTGCCACTATTAATGTCTGGGCTGCACTCACTGGGCTGTGGTGTGGGAATGCTGCATGCCACCTGCAATATCACCTGCATGATGTGTCTGCATGTGTGTGTGTCTGCGTGTGTATGTCAGCGTGTGTGTCCGCATGTGTGTGTGTGTGTGTGTGTGTGTGTGTCTGTGTGTGTGTCTGCGTGTGTGTGTGTGTGTGTCTGCGTGTGTGTCTGCGTGTGTGTAATGAAACTTACGGTATGTCTTTGTATTCACAGGTGCTGTAGGTGCGTTCCCCTCCTGCGGTCCATCTGATGCTAGTGTCCCCACAGATACTAGCGGTGATGACCATGTGCATGAGGCACAGGCAGGGTCGTCACGGGTCGGCTGTGCCATTGGAGAACATCCCACTTATGTCGCCTTCATCCCGCACACGGTTCAGATGCCGACACATACCACATCACCGTTGCCCATAGATGAAGGACAGTCAGCGTCTGTTGGCACCGAGCAGAAATGTGTGGTGGCTGCAGAAGGTGCGGGTACACACCATGTTGCCAGTGTAATGACTGGTGAAGTGCCACACAGGCATGTGGCAGGTGCTGCTCGTAGGAGGAGCACTGCTAGACATTCACCTGCCGTACAGGGTGCAGCAGCTGGTATAACCAGACGCATGTTTCAGACTGTAATGGCGGTGCAGGCACGTGCCGAACTGCAGAACCAGGAAGGGCAGAGGCTGCAGAGGGCCGCAATCCGTTCCTTAAATGAGAACATCCAGTCATTGGCGAATGCTCAACAGCAGCTTGCCGATGTTCTGGATAGGAGATTAGGTGAGATGGTTGGGATCCTCGACCGAGGCATGGCCATCCGCGAGCGTGAGCTGTCCGTGCTGGACCACCTGGTAGGGGTGAGGCGTAGGGCACATGGGCGTAGGCCAGCAACACCACCTAGTGCAGGTCGACGTGTGCGTGCCACCTCCCATGCCCACTCACACAGTGCTGGTAGCAGCAGCAGTGCAGCTGCTGCTACACCAACCACACCAGGACACAGCAGGCCACGTGGACGTGGCCCTGGATGGTCCCAGTGCGGACATGTGTCATCAGAGAGTGGCCACTCTATACCTCCACCCGGTAGTGCCCGTGCGACCCCAGGCAGGCACGGGTCACGTGGCCGCAGGCGGACACAGTGAGCCGTACCACCTGCACTGTACAGTCTGGGGCTGCCAAGTATACCCCGTGTAGGCATCACAGATGACTGAACTGTGTACACACATACCCACACACAGCAGACACAACTGTAGGGCTCCACCACATCCACATGCATTCTGCACAGTCATGCCCAGTAAATGTACAGGCCCTTACACACACACATGATGTCATCCATTGGTACAGCCTATGCCCGTGGCACACATATCACCCTGTGCATATGATGAAGCCTCTGCCGCAGAACCGTGATCTACACTATCGGTGCACGGTTATGCAAACATATTCTGATGCACAGGGTGGACAAGATAGTGAGAGGTGTATGTGATACCTGTGTCCGCATAGTACGCAATGTTTATGTTGCGGTGGTTGTGTATGGCAGGTGACAGGTGCGTATGTGACGTGGGTCGTGCACTGACATCATGCAGCAGACATACCATGTAGTGCAGGTGAAGCATTCATTGTTTTGTGTACATGGTATGCGTGGCGGTTACATGTGTAGCACCATGTTGGTTCAGTTAACCCGTATGCCAATTATGGTGTACTTGCATGTGCCTACTGGGAGCACTGTTATCAGTCCCCCACGTGTAGCTGTGGGGTACCCACAGGCACATCTGGCAATATCAGCACACCACAGGTACCCGCAACCTGCATGGACCCCTACATAGGTACATAGGCGCACATGTACATACCAGGCTATGTGCCCTACGGCATGTGTGTAATCCTAGCCAGAGTGTGTGTGGCTGCTAACACCCCTTAGGATGAGGATACCACATCCATCGGTCTGCTGTCCCCCTGTCCAGCACTGACACAGAGTTGATGCCTGGCGCATACCTATGATCACACATCCACACGTCATGATTACTCCTGGACAAAGTCAGTCAGGGCCTCTGCTTCACATGGGCTGGCAATCCTCTCCATGTTGTAGGGGGTCTCTGGGCGTTAACCCTGTTCCCCCAGCACGTCCTATTCATCTTCGTGGTGAGGTTTCTGACAGTCGCTTCTGTGCCCGTGTTTGCCTGGAGCCTAGGAGGTGGAACATGTCCATGTCACCCAGGTCGGACATGGCCGTGTATGTCAGGCACAGATCACCACAGAGCAGACGTGCTGGGAAGCTATACAGCCAGAGTCCCCTTGGTCGGGCAGCGTGTGACACATGTCCCAGCACCTTTATCCCCGTGTCGTGGAACGTTTGTGGTCCTTCTGAGTGCTGCAGGTGTCAGGTTAGGTTCAGCCCAGATGTGCCATTGTACGCAATCATTGGTCTGATGTGTGAAGTGTACAGGGGTACAATGAACTCCCTGATGTGGATGTGATTCCTTCCTGACCAGGTGGCCACAGTGGAATGTCTTCCCAACCACATTGGCATTGTGTGTGTTGACAGAGGTTACCGACAGGTGTGGTACCCATGTCCCTGAACATGTCCACCATGTTGAATGGATTACCACCTACATGTTACGTCGGGGCGAACATGTCCTTCCCACTGGGTAGGTCTGCACCTTCCCTGGCATGTAGCAGCAGGCCATGGCTCTGGCACCAGTTATCCATGTCTATGAGGCCCCAGGTGGATGTCCGTGTCAGATGGGGTGTTGGGTATGGTGGCCGGTGTGCAGTCATCTGCATACCTTGTCTGCCACAATCCCCCTATGTTTGCATGCACATTGGAAGGTCGAATGCCGAACGGGAGGGGGCCCAGGACTGAGCCCTGTGGGCCTCCACTCGAGACCAGCTTGGAGTCTGACACGGCACCAGGAACACAAACCCTGTGTGGTGTGACCTCCATCCATTCTGAAAACTATTGTGTGACATATGTCCCCACATGTACGCTGGCGAGCCTTTCCATGAGTCCCACGTGGAGTGTGGTTTGAACGCTCCCGCCAGGTCATGGTAGTCTGTGCAAACCGACGTACCCCCATCAATGGCCTTAGTGACCCCTCCAGACAGGCCAAGCAGGTTTGGGAGGCAGGATCTGCCCTTGACTAAGTCGTTGTGGGTATGTTCCAGTATTGGCTGTACACCACTGTCTGTATTCATGGGCCCCAGTATGGACCTCCCCGCAGCTTTGCAGACAAGGCTTGTGAAGCTGATAGGGCAGGAATGTCTACAGTCCATAAGAGCACTACCCTGGTGTAGTGGGACCACAGCTGCCATATGCCATCCAGCGGGGACCTAGCCCGTAGTAAGGCTAACATGACACAGCGGCCTTATGTGTGGGGCGAGGGCCTCAATGAGGTTGGGTAGCACACAGCCAGGGACACCATCTGGGCCCATTGGTGCTGTGTTCACCGCCTAACAGATATCAGATCACTCCAGGGCATACGAGATGTTTGGGAGGCTAGACTCTGGTGGGATGGATACGTCCCCTCTTGGGGGGGGGGGTGGATGTATGCATGGAACATGTCCGCTGGTTTGTTGACAATGTCTGTGGGTTCAGTGACCATTGTACCATTCTGGATTAATTCCGGGCATGACTGTGCGCTCCCACCCATGTCCCTACCACAGCTAAGGAAGGCCCTATGGTTGTCTCATGTGCCCTCTGCAGTACCACTCCCACAAGCGGCCTTGGATGATTGTATGTGTGACCGTATGTTAACGCCGGTATTAATGAGTGATGCCTTCCCTGGTACTGATATTGCTCTGTCATGTATTAGCTCCAACTGTTGTTGTACAGTTTGTCAGTGGCTGGGGTCCACCAGACCATGTGCCTGCCTTCGGTGGACAAGGTCCTGATGTTATCATGATCGCTTGGTGCAGACATCCCTGGGGGTGCTCAGAGAAGGCATTCGTAAGGGTTTCAGCAGTGCGGCCTGTGTTTACCACTGGCATGGAGGCCTTGTAGGGTACCACACCGGTCGTATGACGTGTGTGGTTTGCTGTGGAGAGGTCGTCACTTAGGTCTCCCATGCCGGTGTTGGGTCCAGGATGTGGATTACCAGTGGATCCACTATACGGTCTGACATCACCATTGAGGGATGTACATCCGGTGTGGAGCATATCCTCCCCATGTGTGATGATCAGAACTGGTATACATCCCCCCCTAGTGGGTATGGTGCATGGCTGTTTCACAGCAGTCAGGTGTATGAACACCTGGAACCTGTGGCGTAGGGTGTTGTGTCTTGGGTAATGTTCTCGGTCTATGTATGGGTGGTTGACGTCACCCAGTACGGCACTGTTGTGAGAGCATGCACACTCACCAGTGTCCTCAGGACGGCTGTGCAGGTATCCTGAGTTTGGGAGGGTGGTCTGTAGCATGTAACAAACTGTAGGGCAGTCCTACCCATGGTTAATTGCACCTGGATATTCCCCGCTGCAATGGCCACGTCTGTGGCATGGCCGGGTTGCTGTTGTGTGGCTGGACACACACGACGGTCCACAGTCTGCCACCCATGCCGTCGCACCATGTGTATGCATGTCTGCTCTGTGCCGAGTCTAAGTGTCTGAGCATGCCCAGTAAGCAGCTGTGTAGATGGACACACAGTACAGTGCACACCGCGCCCGACTGCATTGATACCCCGGGTGCATGCCTGTTTCCCCTTCGCAACGGCCACGTCTGTGGCATGGCCGGGTTGCTGTTGTGTGGCTGGACACACACGATGGTCCACAGTCTGCCACCCATGCCGTCGCACCATGTGTATGCATGTCTGCTCTGTGCCGAGTCTAAGTGTCTGAGCATGCCCAGTAAGCAGCTGTGTAGATGGACACACAGTACAGTGCACACCGCGCCCGACTGCATTGATACCCCGGGTGCATGCCTGTTTCCCCTTCGCAATGGCCGCATCTGTGGCATGGCCGGGTTGCTGTTGTGTGGCTGGACACACACGACGGTCCACAGTCTGCCACCCATGCCGTCGCACCATGTGTATGCATGTCTGCTCTGTGCCGAGTCTAAGTGTCTGAGCATGCCCAGTAAGCAGCTGTGTAGATAGACACACAGTACAGTGCACACCGCGCCCGACTGCGTTGATACCCTGTGAGCATGTCTGTCTCCCCTTTGCAACCGCTAGGTGTGAGAGGCATGGCCAGTACACCCGCCGGGGGTACACACGACAGTCGGCAGCGATGTCTGCTACTAGGCGTGTAGCCATGGCCAATGACATCCTGCATAGCCATGGTGACCATCCAGGTGACTCATATGTGGCTGTCATGCCACATTGGCTGCCTACATCCTGCACGCCGGATGCCCTCTTATAGGGTATACTGTCATTTGGTGCATCCCGTATTCATGTCGTGATGTACTGATCAGTAGTTATTTGGTATTCCCGACTGCAGCACTACCGTGTTACTGTACGGCCATCTTGGGATGGTAACAGGCTGCGTGACTGCGCACTCTGTCTTCATTCCCTATCGGACGCATTGCCTCTGCAGATGATACCACCCACCTAGGGGTATGCCTCCTGACAGTGCTGTGCTCAGTAATCCCGGTAGCGTTCTGTAAATGCATCATGCTGTAGTGAGTTCATGTAGGTAGGCGTAGGTTCGACTCGGCCCTTCCTGTGTGTGTGTGTGTGTGTGTGTGTGTGTGTTTCCAGCTGCCTCTGCAGATGAACATGCTTTAGACGCTCGCAACACATACCTTGGCTATTGCCAGCTATTCTCTTACGGGTGATGTCACCCACCTAGAAGTATGCCTCTGACAGCTGTGCTCAGTAATCTCGGTAGCGCGTTCTGTAAATGCTTCATGCTGTAGTGAGTTCATGTAGATAGGCATAGGTTCGACTCTCGGCCCTTCCCTGTGTGTGTGTGTGTGTGTGTGTGTGTGTGTGTTTCCAGCTGCCTCTGCAGATGAACATGCTTTTAGATGCTTCGCAACACATACCTTGGCTATTGCCAGCTATTCTCTTACGGGTGATGTCACCCGCCTAGAAGTATGCCTCTGACAGCGCTGTGCTCAGTAATCTCGGTAGCGCGTTCTGTAAATGCTTCATGCTGTAGTGAGTTCATGTAGATAGGCGTAGGTTTGACTCTCGGTCCTTCCCTGTGTGTGTGTGTGTGTGTGTGTGTGTTTCCAACTGCCTCTGCAGATGAACATGCTTTTAGACGCTTCGCAACACATACCTTGGCTATTGCCAGCTATTCTCTTACGGGTGATGTCACCCGCCTAGAAGTATGCCTCTGACAGTGCTGTGCTCAGTAATCTCGGTAGTGCGTTCTGTAAATGCGTCATGCTGTAGTGAGTTCATGTAGATAGGCATAGGTTCGACTCTCGGCCCTTCCTTGTGTGTGTGTGTGTGTGTGTGTGTGTGTGTGTGTGTGTGTGTGTGTGTGTGTGTGTGTGTGTTTCCAGCTGCCTCTGCAGATGAACATGCTTTAGACGCCGCACACATACCTTGGCTATTGCCAGCTATTCTCTTACGGGTGATGTCACCCGCCTAGATGTATGCCTCTGACAGCGCTGTGCTCAGTAATCTCGGTAGCGTTCTGTAAATGCTTCATGCTGTAGTGAGTTCATGTAGATAGGCGTAGGTTCGACTCTTGGCCCTTCCCTGTGTGTGTGTGTTTCCAGCTGCCTCTGCAGATGAACATGCTTTTAGACGCTTCGCAACACATACCTTGGCTATTGCCAGCTATTATCATACGGGTGATGTCACCCACCTAGAAGTATGCCTCTGACAGCGCTGTGCTCAGTAATCTCGGTAGCGTGTTCTGTAAATGCTTCATGCTGTAGTGAGTTCATGTAGATAGGCGTAGGTTCGACTCTTGGCCCTTCCCTGTGTGTGTGTGTGTGTTTCCAGCTGCCTCTGCAGATGAACATGCTTTTAGACGCTTTGCAACACATACCTTGGCTATCAGCGGCCATTCCTTTACGGATGTTGTCACCCACCTGTACATGTGCCTCTGATGGTGGTGTGTTCGGTGGGCCACGTAGCGCATTCCATACCTGTGTCAAACGTTTGTGCGGTTGGGTAAGTGGGGGTGTGGTCAATCACCATGCTTGCCACATGTGTGTGTGTGTGTCCATGCTCCCAGCTGCATGGGTTCATAGGGTATGGCCTTGAGGTTTAAACAGAACACTCATATCCTGCCGCCATCCCTGTGTTTTTGGATGGTGGGACGCAGCTCGTGTACTGCTTGTGTGCCTGTTGTGGTCGGCGACCGCCGTAGCGTGTTCTCCACGTGCACACTGCTATGGTGTGGTGGGGTGGTGCTGTGTACATTACACTCAAGGCCTGCCACATGTGTCCGTCTGTATCTCTGTCATTGTATATCTACGTACCTATGTTGTGCCCGTACTGCTGCTCTAGCATGGACAGCTGTCTTTCCCATGTATCGCATATTTGCACGGCTGACACATATAACTGTGGTACGTTTCATATCCACTCATTGTCCATGCACCGTCCATATTCCAGAACACCCTAATGACATCTGCTGGGTATCGTGGCAGACAGCTATCCTTGCTGTCCTGACACTGTACCCGTACACGCCATACACCTTGTG
Organism: Protopterus annectens; assembly: GCF_019279795.1. Classification (NCBI taxonomy): domain Eukaryota; kingdom Metazoa; phylum Chordata; order Ceratodontiformes; family Protopteridae; genus Protopterus; species Protopterus annectens. Next base: position 843,639,534 of record NC_056744.1, read on the forward strand.
TGTACTTGCCTATTTATGGTGTGTGTATGTCTACCTGTACTGTAAGCATGGCCGTGTGTGTGTCCCGCTACAGCCATCTGTGCAGGTGTCGCCACTATGGGTAATCCTTGTGGACCGCTGTTTCATGTGCACATCTGCACATACCTGCAGACCGTACTACCCCTCCTACGGCAGCGGCCTTAGATCGACTGCTGCCCTACACTGTAGGGCTCCATAGCGCCCACCACCACAGCACATGGTGCCCCCATCTTGGTATACCTATATGACACACCTACTAGACAGGTGGCCCTACTAGTGCGGTGCCCTGGGCAGCCGGAGGATTGGCGTATGCCTACGGCCGGATATGGGCACATCACAAGACATACGTCTACATTCAGTGTTTTACGACGTCCAGGTTATAATACCAGAGGGGGGACCTCATCAGCTATGCTATAGAATGCGGATTTAGATGGATTAGTAGGTGGAGGGTTGGCCACACCAGGGCTGACCGATGGAACACTGATGAGGCCTCTTTTGAGAAGCAGGTGGGGCAAACCCCCGTAACGGGAATGTAGTTTAGGTACCGATGTAGAGTTGACACACATTTGTCCACTCTTTCAGTTCTGTACCGCTGTATTACAGTGATATGCTATGCATATCTTCCATATACATTGTTAAACCTTTGATTGATGAGTATTCGGCATAGTACAATATCATATAATACATGTGTTAATAGGATGCTTTCTGAGATGTTAACATGTGTGTGTGGTTAACATTGCGTCTGTGCTTTCTATGCTGTGGTTACATGTTCATTGTTTGCATAGAAAGTAACAAATGGAAGTGTAAGGGGGATATTTAAAGCCTGGATGCTTCTATGTTATGTGTAAGTCTCACGGAGCCTACGGGTGATAGCGCTTACATGTCTATGGAGTAACCTTTGCATACCATATGTGACCTGTCGTGGACAAAATGTCTACGTTGACTGTTTCATCTACCTATGTGTGACTTGGTTTGTGTGCCATAAGGTGCCAGCGGGTCTTTGCTGTTGATTAGCTGTATTCCATGGTCAATTGACATTAATCCTATTAATTCACTGAAGGATGTTCTTCATTGGTGGGAACGCCATAGTTTGACCATCGTATGGCTTTCCTAGCTGACGTTGATATTGTGCCATTGGTATGTGTTCCACAGGTCACCCATTTGTTCCGCGGTATGGAAGCGTGTGATCCCCATTTCGGTGCTGGCAGATTGAGTGCTGTGTACGCCGGTATTCGCACAGCAGTCTGGCTTTGTATGGGGAGTGTCTATTGTTGTCCCTATCTGTATTTCCTGTGTTATGCCTCACTGCAGCTGTGTGGTTACACCAGGTTCATGGTTATGGGTGCCATCTTGGTCCTACGCTTGTCCATCCCTAGCGATTGTCTACTGGACACTGGTATGGAGCAGTACACATTTCACACCTGCATTTAGCATTAGCCGGTGGATGCTTTGCACTATCAGTGGGGAGTAAGGCACGTGCTACTCCCACATCCCTCCCACGGTGCGGGACAACATATTATCTGCCAAACAACACCGAGCCCCGTTTCTGCATACCCAGGATCCCATGGCTGCAACCCTCGATGGTACCCATTACACATCTGGCATGTGTGCGGGAATGGGATGTGGACGCACCTCTATGGACTCTACAATCTGGGAATATCTGTACATATGTCCTGCATTCCGTGGACAGTTGTCGTCAACCCTGAACACGCTGGGGGTGCATATGTCTGGCTGTACCGTAGTCACTGCTGTCAGTTCTTCTGGGTCTCTCGATCGTAGCTGGTTGACATTGCGTACGGATGAATCTCTGGGGTCCTACTATGAACACCATTGTGCATATGTACAGTGTAGACCTTGTTGGACTGTGTCCATCTGGCTAGTGGGTTTGACTGCTGCTGTATGTTCCCCAATCACGGATGTCTGCTTGCTACCCATATTATGTAGTGCTACATTAACCAGGGTATTCTAAACGGAAACCGGATGGTGTAAATCCAATGATGCAGGCTAGGAGATGCTTTAAGTAATCCTCAAATGTCCCATTAGGATATGTCCGCCACTGTATTGTCAAACTGACACAACCAAAACATGTAGATCCTATGAATTCATTGAAGGATGTTCTTTATAAGCGTGAACGCCATAGTTTCAGGATCCTATGACTTTCCTACTTGACGTTGTTGGTGTGCCATTAGTATGTGTTCCGCAGGTCGCCCATTTGTTCTGCGGTATGGAAGCGAGTGATCCCCATTCTCTTTCTGGCAGATTGAGTGCTGTGTACGCCAGTATTTCGGCGGTCTGACTTTGTATGGAGTCTCTACTGTAGTCCCTATGTGTATTCCTGTGTTTTGCCTTACTACAGCTGTGTGATTCCACCAGGTTTGCAGTTATGGGTGTCATCTTGGCGACGTTTGTCCATCCTTGGGAAATGCCTACTGGACACTGGTAGGGCTGTACCCATTTCACAGCTGCATGTAGCATTCTCCGTGGATGATTGTCATTATTGGTGGGGGTAAGGCATGTTCTATACCCACATCCCTCCACGGGCGGGACAACGGATTATCTGCCAAACAACACCGAGCCCCATTTCTGCATACCCACGATCCCATGGCTGCAGCCCTCGACGGTACCCATTATACATTCTTCATGTGTGCAGGACTGAGATGTGGACGCACATCTATGGGCACGGCCATATGGGTATTTCTGCTCATATGGTCTGCGTTTCATGGACACCTGTCATCAACCTTAAACACGCTGGTGGTGCATATGTCTAACAGTGCCGTAGTCATGGCTGTTACACCTTCAGCGTCGCTTCCTCCATCACGTTTATCTTGCTTAGGGCTAAATGTTTGGGTCCTACAATGGACACCAATGTGCATATGTAAAGTGTAGAACCTGTTGGACTGTGTCCATCTGGCCAGTGGGTTTGACAGCTGCTGTATGTTCCCCAATCGCGGGTGTGTGTTTGACTACACATATTATGTAGTGCTACGACATCCAGGTCTTTCAAACCTGACACCGAATGGTGTACATCCAAAGATGCAGGTTAGCAACTGCTTTACATAATACTCTGAAGTCACAATACGAATTATCCACCACTGTATTGTCAAAATAACACTACCATGACATGTGGATCCTAATAATTCATTGAAGGATGTTCTTCATATGTGGGTACGCCATAGCTTGACCATCCCATAACCTTCCTAGTTGACGTTGGTGGTGTGCCATTACTATGTGTTCCTCAGATCGCCCATTTGTTCCGCAGTATGTAAGCGAGTGAACCCCATTTTCTTGCTGGCAGATTGAGTGCTGTCTACGCCGGTCTGGCTTTGTATGGGGGGGGGTGTACTGTGGTCCCTATCTGTATTTTCTGTGTTATGCCTTACTGCAGCTGTGGAATTACACCGGGTTTGCAGTTATGGGTGACCATCTTGGTCGTACGTTTGTCCGTCCATGGGAAATGCCTACTGGACACTGGTATAGGGCTGTACACATTTCAAAGCTGCATTTAGCATTCTCCGGTGGATGATTTGCATTATTAGTGGGGAGTAACGCATGTGCTATGCCCACATACCTCCCACGGGGCGGTATGACGGATTATCTGCCAATCAACACCGAGCCCCATTTCTGCATACCCACGATTCCATGTCTGCAACCCTCGACGGTACCCATTGCACATCCTTCATGTGTGCGGGAATGGGATGTGGGCCGCGATGTATGGACTCGGCAACCTGGGGAGTCCTATTCATATGTCGTGCAATTCATGGACACTTGTCATCAACCTTGAACACGCTGGTGGTGCACATATCTAGCTGTGCCGTAGTCACGGCTATCAGTTCTTCTGGGTCTCTAGATCGCTGCCTGTTCACATTGCATACGGATACATTTTTTGGTCCTACAATGGACACCAATGTGCATATGTAAAGTGTAGAACTTATTGGACTGTGTCCATCTGGCCAGTGGGTCTGACTGCTGCTGTATGTTCAGCAATCACAGATGTCTGTTTGAGTACCCATATTATGTAGTGCTACGTAAACCGGGTTTTCCGCCACTGAACCCAAATGTTGTAATTCCAATGATGCAGGCTAACAATTGCTTTAACTAATCCGCAGATATCCCATTGGGACATTCCCGCCTCTGTATTGTCAAATTAACACAAACGAAACATGTAGATCCTATTAATTCATTGAAGGATGTTCTTTATATGTGGGTACGCCATAGCTTAACCATCCTATAACCTTCCTAGTTGACGTTGTTGGTGTGCCATTAGTATGTGTTCCGCAGGTCACCCATTTGTTCAGCGGTATGGAAGCGAGTGATCCCCATTCACTTGCTGGCAGATTGAGTGCTGTGTACGCCGGTATTCGCATGGCGGTCTGACTTTGTATGTGGAGTCTCTACTGTAGTCCCTATCTGTATTCCCTGTGTTTTGCCTTACTACAGCTGTGTGATTCCACCAGGTTTGCAGTTATGGGTGCCATCTTGGCCGTACGTTTGTCCATCCATGGGAACTGCCTAATGGACACTGGTATAGGGCTGTACACATTTCACAGCTGCATTTAGCATTCTCCGGTGGATGATTTGCATTATTAGTGTGGAGTAACGCATATGCCATACCCACATCCCTCACACGGGCGGGACAACGGATCATCTGCCAATCAACTCCGACACCCATTTCTGCATACCCACGATCCCATGGCTGCAACCCTCGACAGTACCCATTGCAAATCCTCCATGTGTGCGGGAATGGGATGTGGACACACATCTATGGACTCGACAATCTGGGGATTTCGGTGCATATGTCCTGCATTTCATGGACAGTTGTCATCAACCTTGAACACGCTGGTGGTGCATATATGTAGCTGTGCCGTAGTCACGGCTGTCACTTCATCTGGGTCTCCCGATCGCAGCCGGTTGACATTGCGTACGGATACATTTTTGGGTCCTACAATGGACACAAATGTGCATATGTAAAATGTAGAACATGTTGGACTGTGTCCATCTGGCCAGTGGTTGTGACCGCTGCTGTATGTTCCCCACTTGCGGATGTGTGTTTGACTACACATATTATGTTGTGCTACGAAACCCATGTTCTACTACGATTAACCCAAATGGTATTAATGTAATGCTGCAGGTTGGCAACTGCTTTAAGTAATCCTCAGAAGGCCCAGTAGGACATATACGCCACTGCATTGTCAATATAACACAGCCAGAACATGTAGACCCTATTGATTCATTGAAGGATGTCCTTTATAAGCGGGAACGCCAGTGTTTAAACATCCTATGACCTTCCTAGTTGACGTTGTTGGTGTGCCATTGGTATGTGTTCCACTGGTCGCCCATTTGTTCCGCAGTATGGCAGCGAGTAATCCCCATGTTGTTGCTGGCAGATTGAGTGCTGTGTGCGCCCGGTATTTGCACGGCGGTCTGGATTTCTATGGGGAGTGTCTACTGTAGTTTCCATCTGCATTTCCTGTGTTATGCCTTACTGCAGCTGTGTAATTCCACCGGGCTTGCAGGTATGCGTGCCATCCTGGTCGTAGGCCTGTCCATCCATGGGGATTGCCTACTGGACACTGTTATGGCCTGTACACATTCCACACCTGCATTTAGCATTATCCGGTGGATGCTTTGCATTATTAGTGGGGAGTAGGTCATGTGCTACACCCACATCCCTCCCACGGGGCGGGACAACGGATTATCTGCCAAACAACACTGAGCCCCATTTCTGCATACCCAAGATCCCATGGCTGCAACCCTCGACAGTACCCATTACACATCCTTCATGCATGCGGGACTGGGATGTGGACGCACATGTATGGACACGTCGATCTGGGGAGTTCTGTTCATATGTCCTGCATTTCATGGATACCTGTCATCAACCTTAAACACGCTGGTGGTGCATATGTCTAACTGTGCCGTAGTCACGGCTATCGCATCATCTGGTGGTCGGAAAGGGCTGGATAGAGTTCTGTTAGAAGGTATTTTTGGGTCCTACAATGGACACAAATGTGCAGATTTAAAGTTAGATGTTGCTGGACTGTGTCCAACTGGCCAGTGGTTTTGACAGCTGCTGTATGTTCCCCAATCGTGGATGTCTGTTTGACTACCAATTCTACGTGGTGCTACGTAAACCAGTGTTTTAGAACTGTGAATAAATGGTGTATATCCAAAGATGCAGGTTAGCAACTGCTTTAAATAAACCTCAGACGTCCCAATAGGACATATCCGTCACTGTATTTTCAACATAACACCACCGGAACATGTTGATCCCCTATGTATTCATTGAAGCATGCTTTCTTTATAGGTGGGGACGCCATAGTTTACATATCCTAGTTGACGTTGTTGGTGTGCCATTAGTATGTGTTCCACAGGTCGCCCATCTGTTCCGCTGTATGGTAGCGAGTGCTCCCCATTTTGTTGCTGGCAGATTGAGTGCTGTGTACGCCGGTGTTCGCACAGCGGTCCGACTTTGTATGGGGAATGTCAACTGTAGTCCCTATGTGTATTTCCTGTGTAATGCCTTACTGCGGCAGTGTAATTCCACCGGGTTTGCAGTTATGGGTGCCATCTTGGTCGTACGCTTGTCCATCCATGTGAATTGCCTACTGGACACTGGTATAGGGCTGTACACATTTCACACCTGCATTTAGCATTCTCCGGTGGATGCTTTGCATTATTAGTGGGGAGTAAGGCAGGTACTATGCCCACATCCCTCCCACGGGGCGGGACAACGGATTACCTGCCAAACAACACCGAGCCCCATTTCTGCATACCCAAGATCCCATGGCTGCAACCCTCGACAGTACCCATTACACATCCTTCATGTGTGCGTGACTGGGATGTGGACGCACATGTATGGACACGTCGATCTGGGTATTTCTGTTCATATGTCCTGCATTTCATGGACACTTGTCATCAACCTTAAACACGCTGGTGGTGCATATGTCTAACTCTGCCGTAGTCACGGCTATAGCATCATCTGTTGTTCGGAAACGGCTGGAGGGAGTTCTGTGAGAATGTATTTTTGGGTCCTTCAATGGACACCAGTGTGCATATGTAAAGTTAGATGTTGCTGGACTGTGTCCAACTGGCCAGTGGTTTTGACTGCTGCTGTATGTTCCCCAATCGCGGATGTCTGTTTGACTACCCATTCTACGTGGTGCTACGTAACCAGGTGATTTAGAACTGTGAACAAATGGTGTACATCCAAAGATGCAGGTTAGCAACTGCTTTGGATAAACCTCAGACGTCCCAATAGGACATATCCATCACTGTATTTTCAACATAACACCACCGGAACATGTTGATCCCCTATGTATTCATTGAAGCATGTTTTCTTCATAGGTGGGAACGCCATAGTTTACATATCCTAGTTGATGTTGTTGGTGTGCCATTAGTATGTGTTCCACAGGTCGCCCATCTGTTACGCAGTATGGTAGCGAGTGCTCCCCATTTTGTTGCTGGCAGATTGAGTGCTGTGTACGCCGGTGTTCGCACGGCAGTCCGACTTTGTATGGGGAATGTCAACTGTAGTCCCTATGTGTATTTCCTGTGTTATGCCTTACTGCGGCTGTGTAATTCCACCGGGTTTGCAGTTATGGGTGCCATCTTGGTCATACGCTTGTCCATCCATGAGAATTGCCTACTGGACACTGGTATTGGGCTGTACACATTTCACACCAGCATTTAGCATTCTCCGGTGGATGCTTTGCATTATTAGTGGGGAGTAAGGCAGGTGCTACGCCCACATCCCTCCCACGGGGTGGGACAACGGGTTATCTGCCAAACAACACCGAGCCCCATTTCTGCATACCCAAGATCCCATGGCTGCAACAGTCGACAGTACCCATTACACATCCTTCATGTGTGCGGGACTGGGATGTGGACGCACTTCTATGGACTCGGAACTCTGGGGATTTCTGTGCATATGTGCTGCATTCCATGGACAGCTATCATCAACACTGAACACGCTTGCGGTGCATATGTCTAGCTGTGCCGTGGTCACGACTATCGGTTCACGTGGTTGACGATGAAGGCTGGCACGCATTCCGTATGGGAAAATTTTTGGGTCCTACAATGGACACCAATGTGCATATGTAAAGTGTAGAGCTTGTCGGACTGTTTCCATGTGGCCAGTGGTTTTGACTGCTGCTGTGTGTTCACCAATCGCGGATGTCTGCTTGACTACCCATAGTGTGTAGTGCTACGGAAACCATGTTTTCCAAAACCGGAACCAAATGGTGTACATCCAATGATGCAGGTTAACAACCACTTTACATAATCCCCAGAGGTCCCAGTAGGGGAGTATCGCCACTTTATTGTCGGAATTACACCACCATACCAGGTAAATCACGGGCACTTTGGCCCGGTCTTACCCGCCATTTGCAAGTGTAATTAGCAGACACGTGTCAATACATGTGTAATAATACATATTGTAATACCGACGTTAATCTATGTTATTTGGATAATGGCTTCTGCTATTGACATACGTTGGTGTGGGTGTTGCCGGTTACCATACACATGGCTTTCTCAAAGGCTGAATTCACAATTCTGAACACTACTGTGGTCTCTTTTAAGGACCCTGAGCCAGTGGTCAACAGTACTCAAGCCACTGCATCACTTACATATGCCTTCTACCAGTACCTACAGGACTGCATGGATCAGGCATTCCCTTACCCAACTGTGGTTCATTGTACCAATGCCAAGCATCCAGTGTGGTGTACCCCAGCCATACACAAGCTGTACAACGAGAGGAGGTGGCTACTACAAGGCAGAGCAGACACCTTGTGAGGTATGACACCCTTGCTCATTATATGTGTACAGCTACAGGCTGTCATGACATGGTCTGGGGCAGGTTCCACAGATATATCTCCATGGACTCAGCAGACAATCATACAGCCTTCATTTGCTATGCTGGACACCTGGGAGGTAACTCACACATATGCTCTGACTGGGTTCACAATGATGTGGAGTTTACTGAACATACACACATTGCCAACATACGGGCTGACAGGTTCGGTGAAGACATCTCCACCCCCTCCCCCCCACATGGAGAGATGTCTGTACCAGTGGTTTGTGGTCCCCGAATGTTCTGTAATGCACGGGTGGGACATGCTCTCTCCAGGGTAGTGAACATAGCATCCATGGGACCAGCTGGTGTCCCGACTGTGTACTCCTCGATCTCATTGAGGAATTAGACCCACATTTAGGACAGCTGTTTATTCTTAGCCTCACCTCGGGTAACGTACCCATGTTGTGTCGCACGGCGACTGTAGTCCCACTTCACAGGGCCAGTGCCTCCACTGACCCTGGTTATTACTGTCCCATTACCATGAGAAGACTTATCTGCAAAGACATGGGGAGGGATCATACTGCGGGCCGTAGATGACGACATAGGGGATCTGCATACTTTGCATCCAACCCAGTTTGGCTTGGTCAGGGGCGGTTCATGGGTTTAAATCCTGGTTGACGTTTTAGGGACAGTCACCAAGGCCATTGATGGGGGTCTTGCAGTCCATACAGCCTACCTCGACCTGGCAAAGGCCTTCAACACAATACCCCCCTCGGGTATCATTGATAAACCCATCGGCTTGGATGTGAACACGTACATCGCAGGATGGGTTGCAAACTGGCTAGGTGACATGACCCACGTGGTCATAGTTGCTGGCAGCATGTCGGACTTACTGCCTGTCACAGGCGGTGTCCCACGGGGCTCTGCCCTGGGACCACTCTTTTTCTACATCTACATTTCCACAGTACAGGCACACACAGGGGTGTTATGGGCGACATTGTTTGTAGATGACTGCGAACCGGGTGCCATAGTGGGACGGACATCTGCACAGATATCCTTCAAAGGGGCCTCCCAGATATGCATATCTGCTGTCAGGGACATGGCCTACAGCTAAATGCCAGGTAATGCAAAGTCATACCCGTCAAGGAGAACGAGGTCACCCCTGTCCGGCATATGGGTGGCAGTCCACTGTGCATGGAGGTAATTACCAGGGATCTGGGGACACAGGTTGTCGGTCACCATTCGTTCAACACACACGTTGCTATCGTGGTTGTGGGGACTTCTACATTGCCCACCTGTTCGTGCAGGGATTCACATCTAGATCAGGGTAGGTCATTGTCTCCTTGTACTCATTACGTGTTACACCTATGATTGAGTACATTGCCCCATTTGGAGGGTATCTGACCCGACACCTACAGCAGCTGGGAAGGCCCCATAGGTTAATCGTCAAACAGATGCAGGGTGTCAGGGATTTGTGTTATGCTGCCCCACTGTTAGGACTCCTGCTCCATTCAGTCACATACCTCTTGTTCGGTGTTGACCTGTGCCTGACATATGAGGCCATGTCGACCCATATTTGATGACTATGCTTCACCTACTGTATCTACATCCCTCGGAACCACAAGGGCAGGTGACGTGAACCTTGACGCGGTCATTAATAGGATGTGTTGGAGTGACACATACGTCACCCAGACACTCACTATGCTGTGGATCTACATCACAGTACATGTGAGGCAGAGATCCTTGCTAGCCTTGTTTGAGGGGGATCTTGTCCGTTGGATGGGGGATTGCAGATATACCCCAGGGATTACATCATTGTCACTGCTTGACAGAGGTACAGCAATATAATAGGCATTCTATCTCGGACGGAATGTTGGCAAAGGAATCCTAACTATGGCCTAGGGTTATGGCTGACCTTGGGTAGATAGCCTACCCTGTACCTATGGACCTATGAACCTATGTTCATAGTTTGTCCCATTACACTTGTCTATCCCTATCCTCTTTCTCATGTGTATATTTCTGTGGCACGTGATTGACCTCTGTATTATCTGCAGGTATGCTGTCTACAGTGCACATACGTCACGGTTGATTACAGTGTATCTGTGTCCCTACCACTGTGATACTGAGGACTACCACACATCCTTCACAGCATTACATGCAGATGTCCATTCTATTATTCTTTGGCCTATGGGGGGGGTGTTAAGGCAACGGTTACACGTGTCCCTGTTTGTGCATGCGTCATGGTGGTCTTTGACCAGCCTCCGTTCTTGATCGTGGGATGGACGGTAGTGTTGGTGTGTGTTTGGCATGTGTTTTCACTGCCGGTACATCTGTGGGAGGTGTGGTTGGCACATGTTCCTCTTTGCAGGGGGCCCCATCCTGGAGTTTTGTGTCATGCATCTACACTTGGCACGTGCCATATGTCCTGTGCTATTCCCACAGTCGTGTATGCCTTCATGCATTACTACTGCGTGTTACTGGCTGTTTGTATGTGGTACACATGGCGATTGTGGTGGTTGGCTTGGCCTATTCCCATGCTATGACATACACATCTGTCAATTAAGTTGTTAAAATCAGACTGTAACACTCATTAGGCTTTTCAAAATGACAGTCAATAACACACGAAGCTCAGTTTCACAACGTTTTAATAGTGTACACCAGGAGGCAAATAACTATGCAGTACAAGTATAGAGTTTTGTCTGACTCTATACAATAAGCAGCTTTGTTTATATTGTGTTTACAATCAGCTTTTGCCCACCTTAATGACATGGTCAGTCACAGGGCATTTACATCACTATAATCCACAATATTCTATTCATACAAAGGTGCTAAGGTAATGCTTATTAAATGTATTCCCATGAGAATAGCACAGCCTTGCAAGGCACCTGGTCAATTACAATGTCCTTCTGTAAATGTTGCTCTTTCAAGGTTCCAAGCCTGTTCGGATACAATAGTCAGTTCATCTCCTAATACGTTCCTTTGTCTCTTTGGTGAGCAGCTGTACTCTATCTTCGATAGAGCTCACAAGGCCATCCTCCTCAGTGGAAGGAAGAAAGATATACATGTACATACATTTATTATTCTCTAACCCAGCAGATAATTAATGCTGAATGACATACGCCTGCTGAACTGGTTACTGCCAGGGTCAGAGTTCAATCACACTGCAGCTATGCTTCAGGCAATTACATGCAAGATCATTTCTACTGCCATATTGTAAAATAGAATAACATGCATTATATACTATTTGCTTCTAAACTAGCACTTCATATATGTTTAGATGTATATATTTTTCTAACATTCTCCCTCCTTTTAATGCTTTTTATTCTATCCAGAAACATAAACAACATTATTTCATTCCCTAGCCTCTTCCTTTCTGGAACTTTTAACTAGGCAAGTCATTTGTTTTACATTTCAGAAAGAATTTCATTTGGTATTGACAGATTCAAATCCAGGTCATGATACCTAGTCTCGGTTACAGATACGTCAACAAAGTCCCTAACTAATCCTTTCATACAGGGTATCCCGCAACAGACACATGCTCCCAATATGAGCAAAACAACACAAATGGCAATCAAGATATTCATTATGATTGAACCCCATCCACAAAATGGATTCTGGAAAAAGTTCGTCAGTGGGTTTGGGCCTGGTTCCGCCATGGCTGATACCTGCTGTATTACCTCTAGGTGGTCGTTGATGTCGTGCTTCTTATCTGGTATTTACGCACAGCATTCTTCTCTGATAAGCGCGCGCGTACCACCTCTTGCCGCCAGGGTGCAGTCAAGAGCCATTCGTGTTTGCAGCACAACAGTTCTCATTGCATTCAGTTCATCAGTCACAAGTTTGAGAGCGGAAAGGTCGCATTGCTCATTACTTCGAGAGGTTTTGACAACTTCCTCAGTTCCCAGATTGATTTGACTGCTCCATAGGCTGTGATTATTCCAGGCCAGGATATGACACTGTCACTCAAGTCCATATGAGTCAATTTTCCTTTATCTCTTACGGATGAATGATCTTTCCAACCAGCTTCGATTTTACCCACTGGATTAGTAGGTTTCTCGATTGAGTTCCCAGTTCTTCGAGCTATATCTCTTACATGTCGTATCTTACCCAGAGGCAGTTCTGCAGTATGTCTTATGGCTGGAACCAGATAACCCAAAAAACAACTGCCGGACCAATTCTCAGGTAACCATTGATATGCTTTTTTCCCACAAACAAAATAACAATATTCTACTTTACTACTGATGCGGGTTAACTCTGAATGAAACATTTTCCTGTCTATAACAGACAACTGTTTATACAATGCAGGATTTGTCTGCACATCTTTCAACGTTGGTCTCATTAAGCTTACATACGACTCCTATATCGTGCTACAATTAGTACTCTCATCTTTGGCTTTTAGATAACATTTGTAAGACACAGTTATGTTACAATCACTCCAACCAACTTGGAGTGTATCATTTTTATAGAGACAAACAATTCCTTTTTGTGTAACAGGTAAGTACAGTGCCACTTTGTCCTGTGATCTCACAGAACCTGTATCACAAAGTAGATTCTCACAGGTCTCATTTATCCCCAAGGGGACAGCAGACATAAAATGTCTTCCATATGCTGTAGGTATGGCAGTACAAACTCAGCAATTTGAAATGTTCATAGTGTCTACATACACATGCTTCATGGCTAGGTATGTGTTAAAGTTGGGATGCCAATCTGTGGCCAGTTCATCACATTTCATCATTTATATCTGTGTAGTTATATGCAGGAAAGATCCCAGCAAAAGAAAAGTCACCACAAACATGGTTGATAGGTGTATGATCAGTAGGACAGTAAACCAATGTTTTTGGGGTTGCTTTGTATTTTCATACACTCTGGCCCTGGTCATTCTATCTCTGTGGTATATTGGCTACGAAATGTTTCTTAAACTGCATATTCTTCACCGGTTTGCAATGGGTCAGGTGAACCCAGGACGACCTCTCCGCAACCTTTACTGCAGTGGGTGTTGCCAACAGTACCTGGTACGGACCTTCCCACATTGGACTCGTCCAGTTGTTTCTTTGGATAACTTTCAACCACACCCAGGATCCTGGAGTCAGCACTGCGTCCGGCTTCGTTTGTTCTTTATCTGAAAAAGAGTTTAACTGAAAACAAATATTATTGGTTAACAATCCTTTCATATAACTGGATAATGAGCCATCGACCTCCAGCTCTGCAGGCATGAGAGCTTTCCAGTGTGGCACATAATATGCCCTTCCAAATACTACTTCAAAGGGGGTCAAACCCTTTACATTTGGAACTGTTCTCATGCTCAGCAATGCTAGAGGTAGACAGCAAATCCAATTCTTCTGAGCCTCACTCATCAACTTCCTCAGCTTATTTTCTAAATCCCATTGTACCTCTCCACCAGTCCTGCTGACTGTGGGTGGTCTGCGCATTGATTCTTCATGGAAATCCCAAAGAATCTCCCAGATTGCTGGATTGTCTGGTTCACAAACTGCGTTCCATTACCACTATAGATTCTTTCCGGTATGCCAGATCTAGGTATTATTTCTTTTACTAGGGCCTTTGCCGCTGTTGCTGCATCCGGATTCCTGGTTGGGAAAGCTTCTACCCATTTTGAAACACATCTATGATCACTAAACAGTATTTCTTCCCTTCACATTTATTCAGCTCTATAAAATCCATACAAATAGTATGGAATGGCTATGGTGGTGTAGGAAACCCCTCGCTTCGGTTGTAATGCTCCCTGTGCATGATGTTTACTGCAAATATGACACGCTGCAGAAAATATTTGTGTGTAGTTCGTAATTCCGTATGGTGGGAATATTCTGTTAACTTACTGTACCATCCCCCCTGTTCAGACATGGCTCTGCCCATGGCTCAACACAGCCGCATATCTAATTAAATTAGATGGTAATATTGGCCTTTTCTCTTTGGGGATGTACTGTCCGTCTTCAAGGATTGCTCCTCGTCTTACCCACTTCTGTTTTTCTGCTTTCGTAGTTAATGTTTGCATTGTTTTAAACATTTCTAAATCTAACATCTCTGAGGGTTGTAATTCCTCATTCAAAAATAAAGTTTCTGAGTGTGAGGCTGCTTGTTTTGCAGCTGCATCAGCTCGTGCATTACCTTTCGAGATCTTATCCTGTTGCTTTGTATGAGCTGCACATTTACAAATAGCTACTTTAGTAGGTAACTGAATGGAATGTAATACATTCAAGATTAATTGCGCATGATTAATCGGTTTACCAGTGTATGTTATCATTCCCCTATTCTTCCACTGCTGCGCAAAAACATGCACTGTAGAGAAAGCATACTGACTATCAGTATATATGTCCACACATCTGTTTTCCGGTAGAGTGCAAGCACGTGTTACAGCTATCAGTTCTGCTGCTTGAGCAGACAAGTTATGCTGCAGGGGTTGGGCTTCTACAATCTCAATATCAGTAACTACTGCATAACCTACTAGATTCTTTCCTGTAGGACCCTTTCTACATGATCCGTCCACATAAAATGTCACCTCTGCATCACCTAAGGGTATATCAGTAAGATCCTGTCTGGGTAAAGTTATTTGCTCCATTTCCTGTAGGCAACTGTGTGGTGTGCCATCCACGGGAGTCGGAAGTAACGTTGATGGATTTCATGTTGTACAACATTCAATCACCATATGAGGTTGACTCAGGGGTATGCTCATACAAGACAGATGTCTAGCACGGGACAGGAATGCTATTTCCTCTTGCAGCTAAATTATCGCAACTGCATGAGGCACTCTCAAAGTGAGAGGGTGGAATAATACCATTGATGCCGAAGCCTGTACTGCCATAGCAGCTGCAACAACTGCCTGTACACAATGTGGCAATGACCATGCCACTGGGTCCAACTGCGATGAGTAGTAAGCTATGGGGCGTTGCTTACTTCCATGCTGTTGCATCAAGACTGACGTCATATATCCCTGCTTACAATCTACAGTCTGAAAACATCTCTTATGATAATTCGGGAGCCCTAAAACAGATGATGAAGCTATCAATCATTTTAGTCTGCAGAAAGCTGTTTCTGCTACTGGAGTCCAGTGTAGTATATCTTGTGCTGCCATAGGTGTATTAAAGATTAAAGCAGACAATAGAGCCAATTCCAAAGCATAGTTTGGTAACCAGCTTCAACAAAAGTTAGTCGTCCCAGGAAGGACATCATTTCCTTCTTGGTAGTTGGCTTGGGTGCTTGTGAAATTGCTGCCTTCCTATCTTCATCTAATGTTCTACCCTCCTTGGATACCACATATCCCAGGTACTTGACCTGTATTCTCCAAAGTTGCAATTTATGCTTGTTTACTTTATGTCCCTGTTATGCTATATATTTCGATAATGCTATTGTAGCTTCCCTACATTGCTGCTGGGTAGGGGCCGCAAGCAGGATGTCATCCACATAAAGTAGAACTTGACTGCCCCGGTGGAGTAAACCCGCCAGGTTGCTAGCCATCTCCTGTGCAAATATTGTTGGACTTTCACAGTATCCCTGGTAGCAGTATAGGTGTATCTGTTACCCTGAATGTAAAAGCAAACCAATACTGACTATCTGGATGTATAGGTATTGAAAAGGAAGCATACCTTATATCTACCACGGTAAAATACTTCTGTTGCTTCATATCATTCAATATAGTGTGTGGGTCTGGCACCATCGGTGCCCTAGGTATTATTGCATGATTTACAGCTTGTAAATCCTGTACCATCCACCATTCCCCGTTTGCTTTTCTAACGGGAGATAGAGGGGTATTGCATGGTGAATCTAAAGATTCTACCAGTATCCCTTTCTTGAGTTGTGCCACTATGATAGGCTTGATTCCCTGCTCTGCATCCTTCCTCAAAGGGTATTATTTCTTTTGCGGTCTAAATGCTGACTTCGGTGTAATGGTTACTGGACGTGCTGTCCGAATAAGCCCTACATCTGGTTTCCCTGTTGACCAAAGAGTGCTTGGTATGTCACACAAAGCTCTCTCTTCTTCTTTTAACAGGAACACCAATCAGCTGTCCTCACTCTGCTGTAAGTGTATAGCTGGACGTGCTTGCGTTAGCCAATTTAAGTTTTGCTTCTGTATTTCCTGTTGTGACAATTCTATGTTGATTTGCCTTTCCCATCTTGTCACTTTTTCACCCAGGTCCACCCATCTGACATTTTTATGTTTGGTTACACTGACATGTGGTGGCCTGTTGGACTTATATAGTCCCATGAATTCCTGAGGTAATGAACAACTCAGCACACTATTACCCTCAGTATCCCAGTACAAGGTTCGTAACACTAGTCTATTGGCAGGATGTCTGCACAATGTTTGCTCATATTCCTTATCAGGCCCTGGTGTGCTACAATAGTACAGAGTACAATGTAACAAATGCTGCTGATCAATGTGAAGGGCGCTGCCTTACTGATGGCTACGTTCATCAGTTCCTCGGTTACTGCCCCTGGACTAGTCGTGACGAGGTCCTGGCTGTACCAATAATGGGATTCACCCTCCGATCGCACCACAAAAGTATCCATTTGCCTTTGTGCCTCCATACCCTTCTTGGTAGGGACTACTGCTATGCCAAAGAGCTGCATAATGTCTCTCCTCAGTATATTTACTGGACATTTTGCAGAAAGTACTATTTTACTTCTCTGGGTCATACCTGAAACAGGGTCAGTTATTGCTATATCATGGGAAAGTGGTTCCCTGTATCGCTGCCCGTTTGCTGCTTTCACTAATATGTAGTCAGGTGATTCTGAGTGTTCCGGTAACTTTGAAGGGTGTATCAAAGTTCGTGATGCTCCTGAATCTCACAGGAATCTCACATCCTTCCCTCCACCAGACGTGTAACTTCCGGTTTTGTGTCCGCCAAATAGAGCTCCAAGCTCAACAAGGCTAATTCTAGAACTTCGTTTTCCTCATTTTCTACATCTGTTTGCACTTCCTTTATTCCTTCTACTGCGTTTACATTTTCTCCCTGCCCATTAGTCTCTCCTGATGACTGTTGAATGTTATGACTGTCATATAGTCAATCCTCATCACTCCTATCCTTCCCTTCCGTAGCGGTTTTTATTCAACCTGCAATCCCTTGCTAAATGTCCCCTCTTCACGCAGTTAAAGCACTCACCTTTTCTCTTTCTTTCCTCAAACACCTCCAAGTCTCTGTCAGGCGTTTATTGCCCTGAGTGTTTCTTTTACCCTTTTGCCTGACTGTACTACAAAGACTTCTGCTCCGTCTTGGCTGTGGAGACCTGTCTTCCTTTTCTTCTTACTGTTAAGATGTCTTTCAGCATGCCTAGCATACTCCAGTAAGGCTTGTAGCCTACTCGTTCGGTGATCTATCATATGCTTTGTAATATAGCTACCGATAGGGACAATGCAACCTTTCAAAAATGCATTTTTCAACTGTTGTTCATATGCACTATAATTTTTCTGATTTGCAGGAATAGGCATACCACTATGGTTATTGAAACATTCCAATAATCTACCATAGTATCCATCTACAGTTTCATTATCTTGTTGTATGCACTGATTAATACAGGTCCAATCTGCTCTAGGTTTCCATTTTTCAGTAATTCGGTCCGTAAGACCCTTCAACATGGTGTCTACGTCTGCGTCACTATGTGGGAGTGGTTTAAGTTGCGCGTCACGAGCATTGCAGATGACACAAACCATGTGCCAGTCTAGACCTATTATTTGTCTAATCACCTTCTCTACTTCTTCCCTATTTAAGTGGTAACTCATTCGCATACCTTGTAAATGTTGTATAAACTTTTCATGATTACTTTGTGGATGGGGAATTCCCTCTGTAACTTTCCGGATATCTTCCGGTGTCCACGGTCTATACACTAGGGGAGTTGGGTCCTGGCCTTCATGTCCTGCCTGAGGGTTCGGTACTTCAATTAATTGACAGATTTCCTCACTCTGTTCTAGTGACTCTCTTCTTAGTTGAGTGTCCCTAGGTGTTTTACGTGTTCGGGATCTAGTTTCAATAGCTTCTCTTACAAATGGTTGTTGTAATACCTCTGTTGCCACAGGATAACGTGGGGGGGGACTAGCCTGCCCTCCCGCTTCATATCCTGGATGTGGTATCGGAGGGGGAGGGGCCGTCGCTACTACTGTATTATTATCTTCTTTGTCTAAGTATGATGCTTTCGCATTTTTAGTCTTCTGTTCCCTTCGTTCACTTCCTCAATCCACCTATGTGCTTGAGGGATACCCAAATGTCGCTGTTTTTTCGCCTGACCATCTGCGTCACATTTTAAGTGTTTCAAAAGTTTCACTAACAATATTTTGTCTAATATACCAGCAAAGTCATATTTATTAACCCATTTTGCAAAATATCTCACATTATCTGCTCTCTGCAATTGCATATACTTCGCATCATCTGTCAAGGGCGGATCTCGCGATCTCTTAGTGCACTGATTTCCCATGTCTTCAAAACGACTGTTACGTAACCCTTCTCTCGTACCACATGGTATCTCCTTCCCTGTATCCACTGTAGTGTCTAGAATGACTGTTTACTCTGCTCTGTGTTCCCCTGATCTATGACCAAATGTAAAACTACTTCAATTCGTCCTCGACCTGCTATCACAAATGTTAACAAAAACACAATGTAACCTGGTCCCTGATCTACAACAGAGACAAAGAGGGAAACTCTCCTTACCTGAGCCTCCCATTTATGACTGCACGTTTTCTTCTTGGGATCCAGTTTTCCGCTTTTCAGCCACAGATCAGAAAGTGGACAGCCTCTTTACACACGACAATTCAGTCGGAGGTCTTTTCACTCAAGAAGAACCATTTAGGCAACTTCTCCTGCGCAGATTTCTTACCACCCATGCACTCTGACCTGTAGCTTACCAAGGGAATTCTGGCTAAGAAGGACCACAATGCAAATAAGTTGTTAAAATCAGACTGTAGAAATCAGTAGGCTTTTCTAAATGACAGTCAATAACACAAGAAGCTCAGGTTCACAACGTTTTAGTAGTGTACACCGGGAGGCAAAAAACTATACAGTACAAGTATAAGAGTTTTGTCTGACTCTATACAGGAAGCAATTTGTTTATATAGTGTTTACAATCAGCTTTTGCCCACCTTACTGACGTGGTCAGTCACAGGGCATTTCCATCACTATAGTCCGCAATATTCTATTCATACGAAGGTGCTGAGGTAATGCTTTTAAAATGTTTTCCCATGAGAATAACACAGCCTTGCAAGGCACCTGGTCAATTACAGTGTCCTTCTGTAATTGTTGCTCTTTCAAGGACCCTGGACTGTTCGGATACAATAGTCAGTTCATTTCTTAATACGTTCCTTTGTCTCTCTGGTAAGGAGTTGTACTCTATCTTCGATAGAGCTCACAAGGCCATCCTCCTCAGTGGAAGGGAGGAAGATATACATGTACATACATTTATTTTTCTCTAACCCAGCAGATAATTAATGCTGAAAGACATAAGCCTGCTGAACTGGTTACTGCCAGGGTCAGAGTTCAATCACACTGCAGCTAAGCTTCAGCCAATTACATGCAAAATCATTTCTACTGCCATATTGTAAAGTAGAATAAAATGCATTATATACTATTTGCTTCTACACTGGCACTTCATATGTGTTTATATATATATATTTTTCTAACAACATCCATCCGGGCATATGCATGTTATTCCGTCCTTTGCGTTGGCCGTGGGTGTTTGGCCGTCCGGCAACACTACTCTCAACATGTGATGTCCCACCTTCCCCTTCTGTGCCTGTGGCACCCTGTTAGGGCGTCCTGTTTGGTAGGCAGATGTTCCGCTATATGTGTTTGACATGTCTGCATAGCTAATCATCGGTACGGTGGTTGAACATCCCGCCTTGTCCACATGTGTACAGTTATGTGCACCGTGGCGTGTGCAAGCCTATGGGGTTTGGACGGGTCCATACCACATGCAGGATGTACACATTCTGCCGACACATTCACATGCAGCCATTTGCATATCTGTACCTGAGGTGGGTTATTAACATGTGGGGTACATATTTGCCCGCATGGCACTGCCTAAGACAATACTTCTTACCACATTTCAGGTATGCCCATTATGTGTAGGTGTGTAGCTGCGCAAGGCTACTAGCTGGGTTGGGTGAACGGTCGTACATGGGTGCGGGTTACATGCTATGACGGGGCTATTGTGTATTACATTTGCATGCATGGGTTCTGCTTCTGGATATTACGCTTAGACATACGCCGTCCTGTGTATGCGATGAGCACGTTGCTGGGTGTGGTACATGTTGCTATGCACATGTTTGCCTGTGTTTAGGGTATCTTGTTTCCTTCTTGTTGTTATGTCGACACGGCTACCCGGGTGTGTACTCTCACTACTGCTGGTGACCATTAGGGTTGCCGCCTTTTCCAATGCCCAAAGTGGGACATCTTTTGTGGAAACATCGGATTTTGCAGGATAACACATACCCACAGCAAGTAGAGATGAAAGAACTTCACCTTTTTGCAAAATTAAACACTTATTCTCATAGCATTTGGGTTGCTTATTCTGTTTCTTATACCATGTATGTGTTTCAAATACAATATAATTGTTTTATGCTACTATTAAGGTATATTGAGGGAATATTTTTGTCCTGAAATCTCAGGACATTTGCCATTTTTCGACTTTTTAGCGGGACACAACTGTCAAATGAGGGACTGTCTCTAGCAAAGTGGGACAGTTGGTAACCCTGGTGACCATGCCCATGTCGCTACTTCTATGTCGGTGCGGCGCGCTGACATGCTGTGGTACACCTTCACTGGGTATGCCCATTGACAGTGCATTGCGGGACGGACACGGTATTACGCGTATCCTTTGTTCCTTGGACGGGTACACTTAGGGCTTCGTGGGTTGTGTTTGCTTCTCTGTTTTGTTGTGACGGGTACTATGTTGCATACTCTGCGTGCGTTTCATTCTCCACGGGCCCTGGCTGGTGCGGTTACTATTACGGGCGGCCTGTGGAAGTCAGCACTTTAGGTTGCTCATCGCCTGCCGGCTTAGCCACGCCTCCGGACGCATCCTACTTGGGCTCGCTCACGTGCCCTACGCACGTGTCTGTGGTTGTGGCGCGCACTCATTACTATGCATATGGCGCTGCTACGCCGACTATTCACTGCACCGCCGGCGCAGGCCTTACACCGGCCTTGCGCCGAGCTTCATGAATCCCGGGGAACATCTTCACAATTAACAGTAACACAGGGGGTAATACTTTTTCCCCTTTATATGTCCATTAACTATACTTTCAAGAAGAACTTGGATGATAAGTCCAACCTAAGTCCATGTGTAATCAATCAAAATTTGTTGTCAGCTGTAGCAGCCTTCAACCCCCCCCCCAAAAAAAAATTATTGTGATAGAGAACTAACTTATTGATTTACATTGTTTTACTATATAACAGCATTTAACAACTGAGATACAAGAACCTACCTGGAAGCTTCTCCTCAGACATGCTACCTGTCCTTGAAACAATAGCACCAATGTCAAGGACATGCTGTTTTCACTTTTCTGGGAGCTGTCTGAATCCCTGACAGTGAACAGGAGGTCTTTATTTTCTGTTAGTGGTGGCTATGTAGCAGCCCCCCACTACCCATCTGATCATGGACCACTGCAGCTGCTCTCCTCCATGCAGATTAGATCATGTCAGTGGCCCTAAGGCACATCTGATCATATGTCCTGCTGCGGCCACCTACTGTATTAATGTCTAGATTTATCTGCTTCCAAATTTGCATTCTGCCTGAAATATCTCTACATCCCCTCTCAACAAGCAGGAAGGCACCATGTCAACTTAAAGCTTGCACAATGACTTGATTTTCCAGGTTAATGAAGGGTGCTTTATCTGGGGATTGAGATGCCTGGATGGCATAGTCCTACATGTCCTAAAAGACAACAGAAGGATAATACACATAACTATCGCATAACTGCAAAATGTTCCTAGATAAAACAGAAAAGGTAGTATTTCAGTATTACCCATTGGAGAAACATAAAAACAGTCTAGAGATTTTAAATATGAAAAACAGGCTGGATGCAGAAAAGGAGAGCAACAACATCACATCATGTTTGTGTCATAACAGAAATGCACCTTTGCTTCCCCATCCCCAAAAGGACAGACAAATGACACATTCTGCTAACAAACCATCTTTGAAATGCTAAAGGTGCTATCAAATGAACTGTCCCTGAAACATGTCTACAGATTTAACACTGAACATTCCATTTTAAGGAATTGCCAATCATGTATTTCTTTGAAGTGCCCTGACAAACATGCCCATGCCATCTGTACACTTCTAACTAATGCATACAGATAAAAGTGTAGCCTTTGTTAATCGATATATATATATATATATATATATATATATATATATATATATATATATATATATATATATGTATACATACACTATTAAACAGATTTTTCATTACATTTCGGCATATGTAGTATATAGCATATCTTCTCAAGTTCAGTAATCTTCTGTGCAAATATATCCCAAAGTAATAGCCTCTTTTCTGTGTTCTCCACATAAACAAGTCCCCTAACCTTCAGTTTCCCTAACTGCACAGTTGCCTTTTTATGATGCAGAGTCAGGGCTGTCGGCATGGTGAAGATGCAAATGAGGTGTGAACTCATTAGGGTTGCTGAATCCCAAATATCTGGCTCCATGTATCAGAAGTAAACAGTGCAGGCACTCCCTCAGTGTTTGTTTTAATGGATTGCAACTGTGAATGATTAGTGGTTGGAGAAGGAAAACACAACAGCAATGCAGACAGCCCTGCATCCAAGGGGTATATCAGGTTAGTCTTACAAAGTGTTAGATGTAATTTTGTCAAGGTTGGAAATGTAAATAAGCAGCACACAATTCTTGGTTCTGTTAATTATCATCCAACTTCCTCTTCATTTGTTTGCAATTGCATATTATATTATTGCCATTTAATATCCTCACACATTTTAAGGACAATAGTATAGAATGGCTTACATACTGCATGTCTCAGATTATTGGTCAGATAAGAGAAAAATGAGCAACACACACAGTGAACTAAGACAGAGCTACATATTTGCAAGCAATACTCATAACTGGTTGTTTGATCACTCAGTGGACTACTCTCAAAATTAATAAATGTTCAAATAACTGTTATATGGTTTCATATTACTATAGATGATGTTGTAGTTGGTTGTATGCAGAATTATTTCAATTCCTTGCTGCAAATGTGTTTCTTTGGGAAAGAGGGATAAGATACTCTTACTGTGTTCTGAAGATTCATTGGAGTGAAGGTTAAAATCCAGAGCTATGTAGAAATATTTCATGTATACTGACATTTTATAGTGTGTATGTCATAGATCGCTTTTCCTCATTTCAACTACTTTTCCATATTTTTTTCTTTTTGTTTTCTTCTTTTTTTTTGGGGGGGGGCAGTGTTTCCACGATGTATGACTTATTGCAAACATGGGGAACAGAGAAAAAATTAAAGTTAGGTTTGGCTGTGCATATCTCGTTTGTGTGAAGCATGGCAGTGAGCAAATTGAACTACTGGTCCACCCAGAAAGCAGACAGAACACCTGCAGAACAACTGCAAATAGGGAATCTGTAAAAGGGCAAAGGTCAAAAACAATACATCATTGCAATTTTTGTTTTCCATCACTCGACTTCACTTAGTAGTATTGTGAGGCAGCTAACAAGGTTCCCCAACATCTGCAGACAGGACTTAGCCAATAATTGAAACCAGATACATTCAATTAGTTCCGTTGGACACCGCACAAACACACTAAGCAGCGATGAATGGCAGTTAACACAGAGACCTTAAGAATGATCAGGAAATTAGTGAATGTCATGTAACTAGTCCTATGGCAGCAGATTAAGTGTAGGACTGGAGTACAGATGGTTCGGGGTTCTAGTACAGGCTGTGCAACCTATTTTTTATGGTTGTGACAGTGCAGTTTATAGCAATGAAATGAAAAATAAACAAGTGTTATTTCAACATTCTTGTGGAAAAATGTGTGAGTGTAGGACTGCTGTACACATGGTCCTGGGTTCTAATACAGGATATTCAGTACACTTTTACTGTTTTTGCACTTCCCATTATATTCACTCTCACTTATAACACTTTAGATAGGGGAGCTGATATGAACTATATATTATATTGTATTTTCAGATGTATAACTGAGAGTATACTATCTACTATATTTCTGCAAGTTTAATTTTGCTATCTGGACTTGCATGGCCTTCACAATTACATAAGACACATACACAACTGGATCTATACCCAATATCCTTCTCAGGTCATACACATATATGTGTAACAGTTCAAATTGTCACTTGTATTGATGTATAATTCTTGGCTATGTCTGAGCAGCATTTCCTCTGTGGCAAAGATGGAAAATCGACACTGTAGAAGAAAATGTTTTGTCCCTTATGCCTAGTTTTGAATCCTACAGTTTAAACGTCAATTTTCCTCAGTGTATAAAGGCAAAAACACTTGTGTTGTGTCACTACATTTATGCCCCCACTGCATGTCTCCAAACATAACTCACCTAACAGTTACCTTCCATTTTCCAATATATATTACCAGGCCACATCAGTAGACACCCCTCAGACTAAGAGCAAGTGTCAAACTAACTTTCCAGTTTCAAAAAATTCTTTCCTCCCTGCTTGGTACTGTTGCTCTCCACTTAACATCATGCAAACACAGTTGGCATAGTTGCTTGGGTTTGTGCACTATCAGCAAATGTGATAACTGGAATTGGTGAAAGAGCATCAGTTTCCATTGCTCTAGTTCAGATGATAGACATGGCTGTTATTAGAGAGGAAGGTGCCAAATTTAGGTCACAGAGGTGGGGTGTCCAGGAGTCCAGGTTATTTAATGGACTCCTGGTAAAGCACTACAGCCAAAGGCTTCTGTAGGGGGACTATTGTGGCTGTCAATACAACTCTGAGGTGTGGAATACTGTGGCCCAGGCTATATCCAGTGCTACTGGCAACCCATGCACTGGAAAGCAGAGTAAGCATCATTTTAAAGACCTACACTGGTGAAAAAGGGATACCCTCATTCACTGGTTGAAAGAGTTTGAGACTACAGACATCCCACAGCTGTGTAAGTATGACAATAAGAGAGTACTTGTAAGACTTAGAAAGCTAAGTATAGGCAACACTGGTATGCATAAGGCTCTTCTGTTCTTTTCTGTTCTTTCCCCAGCAGGCACCAAACATGAGTTCAATAGGCAGGCTCATGTTGCTTGAATGGAGAGAGTGGGGGAAGCAAGTGGTGTCTGTGCAGCAGAAGTGAAGTGTTATTGTAGCTTTAAAAGTTAGATAGCTTTTTGGGTCTTTTATACAGTTGTATCAAATTGAGCATGCATATTCCAATTGTAAAAGCAAGTATGCATGCATTAATCTTCAGCACAAACCAATTGTAGGAGTTAAATATTAGACTGCAGTCTGAGGCTGTGGGTTCAAATACCATGTTTCACAACTATACAATACTGTTATTTCTTTAACAATATTTACATTAAATTAAAAAATATATATACTAGTGGCACAAATGCCCTGCTGTAAACTGCAATCTGTATAATTGGAGCACACATATCTGCAATGTATGCACATTTCAGGGATTACTTTTAGCAATCTGTACTATAATGTGTATCTGTTAGAATGTATACTTAAATGTAGTACTTCATGTAAAAGAGGTATATAATTGTGTTTATGCATTGTAAATTATATATGATTGTACTAATTTTATCTCTTTTTTCTCTCACCCCAACTCTTATCTCTCTTTTTTATTTTCTATTATGTCTCATCAAAATGTTTCCATGTCATCAATGTGTACCACATCACTAAATGCTAAACAGCACAATGAGGTTGTTCACTCCCACTGGATCAGGCTGCCCCCACTCCACCAGCACCAGCACCAATGCCCAGCATGTCTGTGAGCCAACCTGGCAGAACTGCTTCTGCTGCCCCTGCACTACCTGCACTCTCAGGTAGTACTGACCTGGAAGCTGGTGCAATGGTACCCTTCAGGATCAGTGGCAGAGGTGGTGATTTGATTACCCACCAGGAGATGCCAGGGCTCGTACATGGGGTCATGGACTGCACTATTGGTGTATGCTTATGCTGGATGGAGAGGCTGCTCTCCCTCATGGTCTGTAGGAGGAGAAGATGTCAAGTACTCCAGCTGCCAGTGGAGTAAGTGGGCGTGATGACAGTTCATCCAAGCTTGACTCAATGAGCCTGTGCTATTCCCTTCTTCACTACAATCATGGTGTCTCAAATCTTTTGTATCCCTCAACATCCCTTTCTCTTGGCTTGTTTCTTTGCATTTGTTGCCTCACTTACCCAGTTTACCTGACCCAGACCTACCAATGTACTGAATTAAAAAAAAAACGGGTACCTCTCTCACAAAAAAAAAAAAAAAAAAAAAAAAAAAAATTGTCCCATACATAGCTCTCCATTTCACACATGTTTCTTCTTGACACACTTTATTTGGTATAACTGGCCATACAACATGATTATGTTGGTGTCACCCCTCTCTCTGGAGGTGACAGTCCAAATTCAGCTAATATTTTGCACATATGATCAATTTTTACTGTTGAAGAAATGGAGAGCTATGGTTCTTTCCTGCCTCCCTCCTGTATATTTCTGCATTGCTTTCCCTTTGTTCATCCCCCTGCTTGCTCCCTGTTTCTCCACTTTCCTATCTATCCCATTTTAACACCTATAATGTGGTCAAGAAATAGAATCACACTCAACACAGATAAGTAGTGGAAAAATCAATGGAGCCATTCACTTTTTGGCCTCTGTGTTTGCACAGAGTTTGGCATCACCCAGCAATGCCAAGTGACGGTGAGTGGAACCACAATGCTGCAGTTACCTCTGCACAATGCTGCTTAACCAGGCTGCACTATGACAGCACACAGCAACATATGTACTATAGACAATAAATGTCATTCCATTATCACTGTTAATTTAAAAGTCTTAGATACACTGGATTTGAACCCAGTATCATCTGGGCTCAAAAAGAAATGTGTCAATGCATTTACACCTGCTGCCACAGTCAGTTAAGCAGCAGGTGTGTTTCATAGACTCAATGCTAACTCACAGACTTTTAGCAATGTGGCTCATATTTGTGCATTGCTTGACTATGCGCAAAAAGGGAAAGTATTGGAAATGTCTATCTTGCATGCCCAAAAACTTTGCCAACCATTGCCCAAACTTGCTACTCGCCATGCTATAGAAAACTAAATATTATTATGTATTAGTGCTGTTTATTGTCCATTTCCTGCTTATGACATGAAATTTCATGTGGAAACATAGCAAACTGAAGGCCATATCTAAGAATATGTCACCTATTTACAATACAGCCATGTGTTGCCTCCTCCCAAATACTGCAGCCCTGGTATCTCAGTACTTTTTTCTCACATATATCAACTATAATACATAAATTAATATGTTGCATGATATGCAATGCACATCATTCTGGCAACATGAAGACCTATAACTATCAATCCATAAACCTAAACAGCCTTATCTGCAAGGCTATGGAAGGAATCATCATGGCCTTTATCAACAGTGACATATGTAACCTTCAACACACTTGGCCTGACCCATTTTGGTTTTATCAGGGGTAGATCTTGCTTATTAAACCTAGGGACTTATTTGATAATTACCTCAAAGATCTGGATGAGGGATAACAGGACATACTGCCTATGTTGATTTATCCAAGGCCTTTAAAAATATCCCCCATTCAGGTATCATAGAGAAACTTTCCCATCTGGGGATTAATCCATACATTACTAGATAGATAGCCAACTGGCTCACTGACAGAATGCACACTGCAAAAGTGGGGGACTGCACCACTAAACCACTTACCAGGTGAATACCACAAGGATCTGTGCTGGGCCACCAACTGTTTGGAAACTATTTCTTTGAAGTCCAGGCAAAGGTAGATGGCCTGTAGCTTAACAAGTTTGCAGATGGCTGTCAATTGGAAGCACTCATAAAGACTCTGCCAAGGATGTTAACATAGTGCAGAAAGGGCTGACACAGACAAATGATTGCTGCAAAACTCACAGACTAAACCTTAAAGCAAAAAATGCCCCATTGTCCCCTTTGGCAATGAAGTACCCCTCCTAATTATGATATACATGGCACCCCTGTAAGCTCAAACGCAGTGTTGTGAGACTTGGGAACATGTTTGTAACAAGCTACACTTCAATCACTATGTGTCCACAGTGGTGAGACATACATTCTACATTGCACACCTCATAAATAAGGGCATCACATCCAAGACTGGGGAGGCATAGCTCTGCTGCACTCAACCATTATCAGACCACTAACTGAGTACAATACTCCATTCTATCTGTATCTCACCAGACACGTGCAGCAACTGGAGATAACATAGACGTTTGAAACATGGCCTACATGGAAAGACTGAAAGACCTGTCACTGTACTCAGTATCATGCAGGCTGCTGAGAGGTGACCTTTGCTTGTCCTATAGAGCAGTCTCAGACCTTGCCCTACTGGAAATGCTGGACATATGCAAATCTAGTGGGACAAGAATAATTTATTCCAGGGATCTCAACCTAGCCTGTGACATAAACAGAACATGCTGGAAAGACAGATATATCTCCCAATAATTGTCACTCCTTTGTAAATGACTCCCACTGCATGTGAAGCAGTGGTCTTCAATGACCCTATTCAAGTGCAACCTTGACAACTGGATGGGTGATTGTAAGTTCACACTGGGGTGGCACCTATGTCCCTCATAGACGGGGGCAGTCAATGCTGACCACAAAATTGCTCTGGTAACAATCATCATCTAACTATGCTCAATAAGGGTATTTGTGTTCTTTCATGGCTAGGCTTGTAAAAATTGTAGGGCCATTAGCCTAGTAACCTCCTAGGAACCTATGAAGCTATGAACCTATTCAGGCCTCCCAACGTCTTCTCTGCAAAATGGCCTGCTAATGTCATCCACTATAAGTTGTCCTGTAGCCTTGTAAAAATCAGAATTGTTCTGTGATGCTAGAGTTAAGTACTGAGTTCTGTAGTCTGCACTTAGATAGGTAAGAGATCTGTTCCCACTGCAATTAACTGTGTGTGTGTGTGTGTGTGTGTGTGTGTGTGTGTGTGTGTGTGTGTGTGTGTGTGTGTGTGTGTGTGTGTGTGTGTCTAGCAAGAAGGGCAGAGGTGTATATCCTACAGTTACTACTCCCATCCCATGGATTGACTCTATTTTGATACTTGCGCATGCCTACGTAGCCGTTTTATATAGGCCACTCAGCATCTTCTCTCCAACATGGCCTGTTGATGTCAGCTACTATAAGTTGTTCTGCAGCCTTGTAAAAGTCAGATTTGTGCTGTGACGCCAGCATAAAGTACTGAGTTTTGTAGTCTGTGTACTTAGGTAGATAGGTAGGGGTTCTAATCTCACTGAAGTAAGCTGTGTGTTTGTGAGTGTGTGTGTGTGTGTGTGTGTGTGTGTGTGTGTGTGTGTGTGTGTGTGTGTGTGTGTGTGTGTGTGTGTGTGTGTGTGTGGGTCTAGCAAGAAGGGGAGAGGTGTATATCCTACAGTTACCACTCCCATCCCATGGATTGACACTATTTTGATACTTGCGCATGCCTACATAGCCGTTTTATGCAGGCCTCCCAACATCTTCTCTCCAACATAGCCTGTTGATGTTAGCTACTATAAGTTGTTCTGCAGCCTTGTAAAAGTCAGATTTGTGCTGTGACACTAGCATAAAGTACTGAGTTCTGTAGTCTGTGTACTTAGGTAGATAGGTAGGGGTTCTAATCTCACTGAAGTAAACTATGTGTGTGTGTGTGTGTGTGTGTGTGTGTGTGTGTGTGTGTGTGTGTGTGTGTGTGTGTGTGTGTGTGTGTGTGTGTGTGTGTGTGTGTGTGTGTGTGTGTCTGTATGTATGTGCACTAGCTTGACTTTACAGAAAGCCTTTTACACCAGCATGTGGGACACTGTTATAGCCATATTCTCCACACCAGACCCTCTGATGTCATCAGCTATAAAGTGTTGTCTGAGACACTCCAAGTCAGACTTGAGCTGCGGTGCTTGCCTTAAATACAGGTTCTGTAGTCTGTGTGCCTTAGGCAGGGCTTCCATTCTCACTGCAGTCAACTGGTGTGGATGCGTGTCACTTGCTTAATATCATGGAGAGCTTTTTACACCAGCATGTGGAGCACTGCTATTGCTATGTTCTCCTCACCAGACCCTGATTTGTGGATGTGCACTATTCTCACTAGGGCAGGATCAGAGACTGGCTTGGAGGCCAGATGGAAGTCACCTCAGCTTATACAGTACAGATTACAGTGACATAGATTTCAGTCTATCCACATACATCATGGCATGGTTTGTAGGCACTGTGTTTTCTTGGAGAATAACCCTGTGGTCTTTTGAGCTGCTGCATGTGTCTGGTCAAGAATATGCAAAAGAGAGCATTATACTGTATATTAGTGATCTGATGAGGTTTGAGTACAGTGCTGTAATATACTCCGGTGATTTGAATACAATAGCATGACTTATGATGTGCACAACATAGGCTTTCAATACCAGTGTAGACAGTTGGTGGTCAAAGTTCAGATTCCTTTGTATGTGTATTCCCAGTGCTTTCATCACTGGGTTTCAGCATAACAAGATTGTTGCCAATGCTGTAATTAGCAGGGAATTCCATTTGACAGGAAGCCAAAATAAAGACACATGTTTGCATTTATTTGTAGACCATGTGGCTCTGTCATCAATCCTTTGTCTGTATTAGCCCCTCCTATAGTATGTTATTATCATAGATGGACACAATGATTGCACCCACTATGCAAGAATCAGCAAGCATTTTAAGGCAAACGCCGTATAGTTTAGCCTGAACTGCTGAGAAATATATTCCAAACAGTAAAGGGTAAAGCACAGATCCCTGGGGTACAACAATGATGACAGCTCTACTGGTACAGGTTGATTCACCAATGTGTCCTGTCAGAGAGCCAATTAATTACTCATCTAGTAACATAAGGTGTAATCCAGAGCTGGGAGAGTTTCTCAATAATGCCTGCATGGTAGATTGTGCTCAAACCCTAGGCCAGTTGAGGCTCATCAGCATGTACTATCTTACCTTCATCCATGCCTATCACACAGAATCAATGGTCTGTGGCAACATCACAGATTACCTATCACATGACTCATCACATACACATTCCTGACACAATTGAATACACAATTCCACACATGCTCCACACAAACTATGACCCTGTAAAAGGGTATAGAGGAGTACATCAACATGCATCCATCTGAGTTGGGAGGGGGCAGCTACCCAATGCATGCCTGTATAGACACATCCTGCCTCTTTTCATCTGTGAGGTAGACCAACATGTCAACATGGACCTTTTCTAAATCGACACTATTGATATCCAGGCTGTGTGCAACAGACCTGTGTGAGTTGTTAATGCTACATAATGTAATTTTCATCTTTTACATGTGTGCAAAGTGGTCATCGAGGGCATGCATGACAACACTATCATCCTTTCTATCTTGACAAGCACAAGGCAATTGACACAAAATTACACTGAGGTAGTCACTCAACACTGTCAGATTTGTCCATTTACACCTATATCATCAAGTGGATAGACCACTGTATCACATACATGGGATCTAAATATGTTGACCTATGTGAAGTGACTTATATCTCAGGTCCTGTGATCAGGTATGTACATTAGGGCTATCTGCTAGGCCCTTTCCTGCCCATTATTTAAGTGATGGACATAGGTTCATAGGTAAGTACTAGGCTATTGGCCTTAGGGCCTATATAAGCCTAGCCAAATGGTACCCTGGCTTTTGCCACCCAAGAAAATTATTTTCTTGTGCCCCTGTCAAGCAGAGCCACAGAAGTTATCACTGGGGTGAATTTCCAATCTCCCATCCGATCATCGAGATTTTTATTGAAGAGTGCTAATGAGGAGCTTTGTTTGATATGGATAGGTAGTTTGTTCCAAAGTATGGGAAGTCTCTGGGACAGGAATCTAGCCCTCCAGCATTTTCTGTTTATTGTGGTGACAAGGTTTAGGTCCCTAGAGCATGTTGCTCAGAGGGATAGGGATTTCTTTATGTGGAGCATGTCCAACAGCTCTGGGTTTGACATAGCTTTGTATGTTAGGCAGAGATCACCTCTGAGCAGGCGATATGCGACAGAGTAAAGCTGCAGTTTTTTTATACGGTCTGTGTGGGGCATCTGTTTGAGGCCTGTAATCCTCTTTGTGAGGTGTTTCTGTGGCCTTTCCAATTATTGTAAATGCCTTGTGAGGTACATACCAAAAGGGGAGTTACACTCTATAATGGGTCTAATGAGTGATGAGTAGAGGGTAACAATGACCTATTTTTTCCTGGATGAGAAACCTTTTGTGATGAGGTGTGCCACATCACAAATGACATACACACTCTGTGTTCAAACAGCTGTCTGAAGGACTACAGATTGTGGGAAATCATTGACTCCAACTATGATAGTATTATAATACAGAATGTATCATCACACTCCAAAGTCTGCTGCCACAGCCATAACACCACCTGCAATGACATGAAGACTTGGGGGGTGGGGGGTTTTTACATCAGGAAAAAACACACAATCCAAATATAATGTAGACAGCACAACCTATAATCAGATGAATTGGTATGTGACGTGTGTCCTGGTGTCGATGGTAAGTGGAACATCCACCCACATGTGGTCACAGTGCTGATTATTCCCTTGGATGTAACACAACTACTGTATATGAAGGACATCCACAAAAAAGGCTATAATGCCTCCATAGTTCACAGCCTTCATCACACCAGTAACTGAGTACAATGCACCCTTCTTCATGTACCTCCCTACACATCTTCAAGTAATGTATAACTGAGGTGTACCACCTTTGTCACAGTGAGCTGTTACATACTTATTGGCCATACCTAGATATTTTTGTGGCATAAATATTACTGTGTGATGGTGCAGGACCCCCATCAAGTTGTTACACCAAATGCATGTGTGTTACCTGTTTTGGTGATGTACACAGTATATGTATAGCTGTTTGACAACATTAATGGCAGAGGTAATATTTCTGACAGTGTGCATTGTGCGATATATGTGTGTGTGTGTGTGTGTGTGTGTGTGTGTGTGTGTGTGTGTGTGTGTGTGTGTGTGTGTGTGTGTGTCTAGCATGAAGAGCAGAGGAGTGTATCCTACAGTTACCACTCCCATCCCATGGATTGACACTATTTTGATACTTGCACATGCCTACATATCCGTTTTATGCAGGCCTCACAACATCTTCTTTCCAACATGGCCTGCCGAAGTCAGCTACTATAAGTTGTTCTGCAGCCTTGTAAAACTCAGATTTGTGATGTGACACTAGTGTAAAGTACTGAGTTCTGTAGTCTGTGTACTTAGGTAGATAGGTAGGGGGTTCTATTCTCAACTGCAGTCAACTGTGTGTGTGTGTGTGTGTGTGTGTGTGTGTGTGTGTGTGTGTGTGTGTGTGTGTGTGTGTGTGTGTGTGTGTGTGTGAATGTGTGTATGTGTATGTATGTGCACTAGCTTGACATTACCGAAAGCATTTTACACCAGCATGTGGGACACTGTTATTGCCATATTCTCCTCAACAGACCCTCCAATGTCATCAGCTATAAAGTGTTGTCTGAGCCACTAAAATTCAGACTTGAGCTGCTGTGCTTTCTTTAAATACCAGTTCTGCAGTCTGTGTGCCTTAGGCAGGGGTTCTATTCTCACTGCAGGCAACTGGTGCGGATGCATGTCACTTGCTTTATATTACAGAGAGCTTTTTACACCAGCATGTGGAGCACTGTTATTGCTATGTTCTCCTCACCAGACCCTGATTTGTGGATGTGCACTATTCCCACTAGGGCAGGGTCAGAGACTGGCTTGGAGGCCAGGTGGAAGTCACCTCAGCCTATACAATACAGATTACAGTGACATGGATTTCAATCTATCCACATATGTCATGGCATGGTTTGTAGGCACTGTGTTTTCTTGGAGAGTAACCCTGTGGTCTTTCCAACTGCTGCATGTGTCTGGTGAGGGACATGCAAAAGAGAGCATTATACTGTATATTAGTGATCTGATGAGGTTCCAGTACAGTGCTGTAATATACTCCAGAGATTTGAATACAATAGCATGACTTATGATGTGCACAACATAGGCTTTCAATACCAGTGTAGACAGTTGGTGGTCAAAGTTCAGATTCCTTTGTATGTGTATTCCCAGTGCTTTCATCACTGGGTTTCAGCAAAACAAGACTGTTGCCAATGTTGTAATTTGCAGCGAATTCCACTTTGCAGGAGGCAAAACTAAAGACACATGTTTGCATTTCTTTGTAGACCATGTGGCTCTGTCACCAATCCTTTGTCTGTATTAGCCCCTCCTATAGTATGTTATCATCATAGATGGACACAATGATTGCACCCAGTATGCAAGAATCAGCAAGCGTTTTAAGGCAAAGGCCGTATAGTTTAGCCTGAACTGCTGAGAAATAGATTCCAAACAGTAAAGGGTAAAGCACAGATCCCTGGGGTACAACAATGGTGACAGCTCTACTGGTACAGGTTGATTCACCTACTTTAACAGTATGTGTTCTGTCAGGGAGCCAATTAGTTACTTATCTAGTAACGTAAGGTTTAATCCAGAGCTGGGAGAGTTTCTCAATAACGCCTGCATGGCAGATTGTGTTCAAACCCTAGGCCAGTTGAGGCTCATCAACATGTACTATCTTACCTTCATCCATGCCTATCACACAGAATCTATGGTCTGTGGCAACATCACAGATTACCTATCACATGACTCGTCACATACACATTCCTGACACAATTGAATACACACTTCAACACACCCTCCACACAGACTGTGACCCTGTAAAAGGGTGTAGAGGACTACATCAACATGCATCCATCTGAGTTGGAGGGGGGCAGCTACCCATGCATGCTTGTATAGACACATCCTGACTCTTTTCATCTGTGTGGTAGACCAACATGTCAACATGGACCTTTTCTAAACAGACACTATTGATATCCAGGCTGTGTGCAATAGACCTGTGTGAGTTGTTAATGCTACATAATGTCATTTACATGTTTTACATGTCTGCAAACTGGTCATCGAGGGCATGCATGACAACACTATCATCCTTTCTATCTTGACAAGCACAAGGCAATTGACACAAAATTACACTGAGGTAGTCACTCAACACTGTCAGATTTGTCCATTTACACCTATATCATCAAGTGGATAGACCACTGTATCACATACATGGGATCTAAATATGTTGACATATGTGAAGTGACATATCTCAGATCCTGTGATCAGGTATGTACATTAGGGCTGTCTGCTAGGCCCTTTCCTGTCCATTATTTAAGTGATGGACATAGGTTCATAGGTAAGTACTAGGCTATTGGCCTTAGGGCCTATATAAGCCTAGCCAAATGGTACCCTGGCTTTTGCCATCCAAGAAAATTATTTTCCTGTGCTCCTGTCAAGCAGAGCCACAGAAGAGATCCTGTGGTGAATTTCCTTTCTCCCATCCAATCATCAAGATTTTTCTTGAAGAGTGCTAATGAGGAGCTTTGTTTGATATAGATAGGTAGTTTGTTCCAGGGTATGGGAAGCCTCTGGTACAGGAATCTATCCCTCCAGCATGTTCTGTTTGTTGTGATGACAAGGTTTAGGTCCCTAGAGCGTGTTGCTCAGAGGGATAGGGATTTCTTTATGTGGAGCATATCCAACAGCTCTGGGTTTGACATAGCTTTGTATGTTAGACAGAGATTGCCTCTGAGCAGGCGATATGCAGCAGAGTAAAGCTGGAGTTTTTTTATACAGTCTATGTAGGGCATCTGTTTGAGGCCTGTAATCCTCTTTGTGAGGTGTTTCTGTGGCCTTTTCAATTGTTGTAGATGTCTTGTGAGGTACATACCAAAAGGGGCGTTGTACTCCATAATGGGTCTAATGAGTGATGAGTAGAGGGTAACAATGACCTCTTTTTTCCTGGATGAGAAACCTTTTGTGATGAGGTGTGCCACATCACAGATGACATACACTCTGTGTTCAAACAGCTGTCTGAAGGACTACAGATTGTGGGATATCATTGACTCCAACTATGACATTGTTATAATACAGACTGAATCATCCTACTCCAAAGTCTGCTGCCACAGCCATAACACCACCTGCAATGACATGAAAACTTGGGGGGTTTGTTACATCAGGAAAAAAACACACAATCCAAATATAACAGACAGCACAACCTATAATCAGATGAATTGGTATGTGACCTGTGTCCTGGTGTCGATGGTAATCCACCCACATGTGGTCACAGTGCTTATTATTCCCTTGTATGTAACACAACTACTGTATGTGAAGGACATCCACATCAGAGGCCATAATACCTCCATAGTTCACAGCCATCATCACACCAGTAACTGAGTACAATGCACCCTTCTTCATGTACCTCCCTACACATCTTCAAGTAATGTATAACTGAGGTGTACCACCTTTGTCACAGTGAGCTGTTACATACTTATTGGCCATACCTAGATATTTTTTGTGGCATAAATATTACTTGTTACACCAAATGCATGTGTGTTATCTTTTTTGGTTATGTACACAGTACATGCATAGCTGTTTGACAACATTAATGGCACGGGCAATATTTGTGACAGTGTGCATTGTGCCATATGTGTGTGTGTGTGTGTGTGTGTGTGTGTGTGTGTGTGTGTGTGTGTGTGTGTGTGTGTGTGTGTTTGTGTGTGTGTGTATAAATATATATATATATATATATATATATATATATATATATATATATATATATATATATATATATATATTGCCTTCTATATCCTGAAATCCCAGAAGCACGAAGACAAAAATCATGAGATGACAATTGTGAAACAGGAAGCACCGAACCATGTAAATTTAACCAGGGGAAGTAAACACTTGCCCAAAACAACACAATCATCGCATCATCTAAAAACCAACTATGTGGGGGGATATCCACCCACACCCCCCAACTATATATACCAACTCCTGCATTGCACTATAATGAGGCAAGGGCATAATTCCCCATGTTGGACAAGTGTTTACTTGCCCTGGCTAAACTTAGGTAGTTCGGTGTTTCTTGTTTTGCAATTGTCGTCACGGGATTTTCACCTTTGTGCTTCTTGGATTTCAGGATATAAAAGGGGACCCATACATACATATATATATATATATATATATATATATATATATATATATATATATGCCATGCACCGCAGTCAACTAGCCTGTATTAATCATAATATCACATACAGGTATAGCAGTGTCCCTCCTAATACAGTGCCAGGACAGTGTGAATGATTACCCTCATAGAGTGTGGACATGTCGTAAGTGTTGTACAAGTGTGATAGTATAGAATCTCTCTAAATCACATATGTAATGTCAGAGACATGGGATTACTGGTGGTATTATTCTGATATTGTCCATGATTGTGTTTGCTCTTTTTAATGTTGTCCATAAGCCTTTACCTGTTTCACACTTGCTGGACACCTCTGCTGAAATTACACTCATATTTAGGCAAATCAGTTTGCACAGCTTCACAACATGCACCCTACCTCAACTGTATGTAGTATCTCTCATTGATGTCTTCTGCTTTGTTTATGTACGAATGTTTATCTCATACAGACATCTTCACCATTGTTAAGTAACCTTGTGTGACAGTAACATAATATACACTTTCACTGTGCAGTCCCTACTGTGCCATATTGATATGTGATTGGTATTGCTGCTACAGCTATCTTTCCTTGATATGCCCTCATCTGCTGTACATTCGGTTGTTTCATCTGTCCTCTTTCCCTGTGTTCATTCCTACAATTTATCTGTGTTGTCCCTATTCAATACATACAATTCCACTGAGTGTTTATTTTACATGGCAGTTCATATACCCAGATCATTTATAGATCATTTACACAACTACAGTAAAGAATGCCACAAATGGGATTTCACAATACTCCACTGTATACACTATCCTGTACTGTGTTTGGACCATATACGTAACTATCGCACTGTCAACTATCCAGAGTTTCACAGAATATCCAGTTTTTACCTTATATATCGTTTGGTGTGTTCCTTATCAAAGTTGTGGTTTTCTGGCATATCACTGGGATGATCTCAGTATTGATGTGACTCAATAATTACATACATTTGAGTTTCAGACTTCAGAAAATGCATCTTCACACAAACCCCTTGTTATTCTAGCAGATTTATAAAGAGTAAATATGTTCAAATCTTTCCCTCTTTCTGGGTCTTTGTCTACCCATTATGTTGGCCTTTGTCCATAAGTCTTTCACTAAGAGATTGAGAGCTATGAAATCTATTATTTATTAAGCCCTGGTGATCATTGTGGAATTCTGTGCAAAACTGTGGACCTTCAGTGCCCTGACTTAAACAGGATTGCTATGCATGTTCGCTTACATAGTTTCCTTTCCCGCTGCCAGCCACGAAACCTCACTTATTTACATTTAAATATGAGTGGCGTGAATATACAATGATCACTGCTGCTCGTCACGTATCACCACACACATGTAAACTCCATGACTACATGGAGTTTACTGAATCTCTGCAATTACTTAGTTTCAAAATAATTGTGCTCTGTATTGCATGTCTTCATCTAAACATTTCTTTATTACTGCAATTTCTTCCTTCACACTGCTCATTTTTATGGCAGATGAGGGCTTGCATAAAACATTTCTTACTGTATGGCATGCTGCAAGTCATCAGAAAGAATGATTGGGTGTCTATTATGACACTTTCATATGTGTTGGTGCTATTGAGTTGCTGTTACAGTAATTCCTTGTGAGCTTGCCTAGTAGAATGACTTAAGAGATGTGTGACATTTACCAAATAAAAACTTGAAATCATGAAATGTCATCAGATCTGTATTGCCATTTATCACTTTTGTATGTTGAGTGTTAACATATTACCATTTAGCATTTACATGACTATACAACATATGCTTGTCTATTACATATTTATAGGTGATAACTACCTTTCCTATGGGTACAAATACTAGGCATTGGCAAAAATATGTCCCTTTCTGATGTGCATGACACAACAGCTGTAAGGTTCATTTTGTCTTTTGTATATATGCTGAAGTGGGGAATGCAGCAGTGGTGATAACATACATACATTCCCTGCACATGCATATCATACAGAATAACTGCAGTCTAAGCACTTATCCTGTAAGGTATCTACTGTTATCTCAACTTAGCATTTTATTAACAAGTATATCACATTAACTCCCCTTTGTTACACTGAAGCTTTATGTCCCTTTTGCATCCCTTGTGAGCATGTCACTTTTTATTTATGTGCATAAGTAAAGTATTGGCATTGAGATTAATTATTATTACATCAATATGACATTTTTTTATTTATTTATTTAATTATTATTATTATTAATATTTGTTCACTGGGAAAGTCCAACTGGGCCAGAAAGTGCCCATTTTCAATCGAGGCCTGGGAAGTAAACTTCTACAATCACAGTCTTTCAAAAATCAAGTACAGACTTTTTAAATCACAAAGTATCATGTTACACTACAAATCATAACATGGTCATATGTTACAAATTTTTTTTGACACTTCAACACATTTGCTTGCAGTGTCTGAGTACATTTTCCCCATTTCCCCTCCCCTCTTAACAACTCTGGAAGTACAGCCAATGTTGTTTGTGTACAATTCCCCCATTTCACTTCCCCTCCTTCAGAATTCTTTGACTGTACTTGGACTTAGTATTTCTGGGTTATAGCATGTATTTTAGGTTTGCTATAGTCAAGCCATTTTGTTTACATTATGTGAGTGTGCTTGCAAACATTTTTCCATGGCAGTGAACACTATTGCTGGCCATGAAAAGGTGCTTGCAAACTTGCAGGTGCAATGAGCAGCATGCATATTTGATTAGTGCTGCTGCTTATTAGGCTAACATGCCTAAATCCTGTAAGCTTAGCATGAAGCCTGTATGATTGTTAATTAATCCCAGGAATTGCTTATCTATAAATTATACAAAAATGAACATCGTATAGCTTAAAAGCCTGTTTGTTGCTAAAAACAGTTACAAAAAAGGATAATTCATGGTATTATATATATTACAAACTTATGTATTTAAAAGTGTTTAAAAGGTATATTTGTTAAGAAATAACAAATATTTATTCTACATTGGTTACAATTTTGTAGATCTTAATCTAAGAGTGCTAATAACCAAAATGTGTTCATTTTAGTTGTGGTTTAGCTGCATTTAAGAGCAGTTCCAGTGCCTTTCTTTGTAGATTAGGGTGTTCTCCTGGTTATCCCTTTAAGGAGATATTTCATGTTTGTCGATGACAAAAAAGTAGAATTTTTTTTTAAATTAACATTGAGTGAAATGTTTGTAAAGGGCATTTCTAATCTGTTTCTTTTTAATATCATAAGTATGTTGTTAAATTCTCTTCCACAGCTGCCTCTCCATTTTGCCTACATTAAATGCATCACTGGAAGGCAGCTAGCTAAAGCCATTCCTGCACTTTTACACGACCAAGCACCTGGGGATCTTAGGGCTTGTCATAATTGCTTATTCTTATGTACGGTCCTTCATGGATACATTTTCAATACTTACAGGTCCCATGTTTCAGCATTTTATGTTCTTTACTGGTGACATAACTTCTCCTTTCTGTTTGTGAGTTATTCTCAAATATTTTTTTAAAATTGCCCCCTCTTCTATATGTGCAGGCAGGTGTTGGCCCTAAAATGCTGGTGTAAGCATCTTGGTTGATGGTGTTTTGTCATACATTTTTTTTAATAATATCAAACGAACTTATGGAAATGTTGTTATCTAAACTGTATACGACCATCACATTAGGAAAAAAATACACTGTATGTTTGTTCTCTTTAGTAACAGTTACTAACCTTAGTAACTTATGTGGTTCTTGCTCTTACCAAGGGACAACATTTCCCATCCCCTCTGTATGTGATTTAATTTTCTAGTTGGTACATTAAGTCAATGAGGTATTCTTACTCTTATTGAATGTTTCACTTAATCTAACAAACTCACCATTAAACACGTCATCTTCACTTATCAGTCTTTATAATCTGATCATCTGCCCTTCTACTAGATTTTATTTTTATTTTTTATTTTCATTTTTTGCCATAATGGTTGATTACAATGAAAATGTAGATACATATTTCAATATGTGGGTTTTCTATAAATACTAGAGAAAAAACTTCCTGTTAACATTATCCCTATAGAGTGTGACATCTAAATAATTAGAATCTTCTTTGGATGAATTATATATGAACCTCAGAAAATCAATGACTGTTTCTCAGTACTTAAAAAATTAATTTAGTAAATCACTAGTACCTGACCACAGTAAAACATGTCATCCACAAAAACATAAATACAATTTAATATATCCACTAGTCACTATACTTTAATGAAAAACAAAGTTATTTTACCATGACTACAACACAATCTTCTCATACATGGGAACATATGCTGCACTCATAGCAACTTCCTTTGTCTAGTGATAGAACTCACCCTCACCTAATGAAAAATACCAAGTATTTATCACATATTGCATACATTGTTCCAACAACCCAAAATCAATATTTGGTAAGTTCTCTATGCAGTTAGTAGCCTTAATAAATCATTTCATCCCTGTACTGCTTGGGATTACAGTAAACAAATTTTGGACATCACATGCAACTGCTAATTAATCTGGGTCTTATAACAGTTTTCTGAGTACTTGTTAAAAGTGCCAAGAGTCTTTAAAGACACAAGAACTGTTCACAAAAATACACACACACACACACACAAATATATATATATAATTTTTTTTTTTCACTTAAAGTCAATATAATTGGCCAAAAGGTCAGTCGTAGAGTCTGTGTGGGGACAATAAGTCAGAATGGTGGAGTGGATTAAGATTGTCATTATGGACTTTCAGAATTCTAAAATTGCTAGAATAGTAGGTGTTTTGACCACAAGATGTTGAAATAGTTTGGAATCAATAACAAGTTATATCATAAGGGCTTCTAAAGCCCAGTGAATGGCTGCATAAGCTATATTAATCTCAATTGTGCAGACTTTCTGGTAAAAACTAATATCTGCCAAAAGGGAATCCATACTACACACATAATTTTATGTATTTATTTATTTATTTATTTATTTTACATTTGTTAACCAGGATAGTCCGACTGAACACAGGTCCATTTTCAGTGGAGGCCCAGGGAGAAAAGCTCCACATGTGGATAGTTACATAACAGTTAACAGTAATAGTTTTATACAGTTAGATATAGATACCAGTAGAGAATTATAGGATTGCATGCATACTTAAAAACTTGGAATCATACATACTTAAAACTTAACAACATTAGTTTTCTTGTTCGAACTTGCACATTTTAGTGGTACAGGGTTAAATAAGGTAGCATATCATTCAGTAGTACAATATATATGAGAATGATAGTCAAATGTTACAGAGTTTTTAGACTATCAGTCTGATCCACTTATATCACCCCAACCCATTTGTCTGGCTTTATTATTGAAATAGATCTTTCATTTGCAAGCTCCTGTAAAGCACTGATATTGTCCTTAGTCAAGTTAAAAACAAAATTTTCTAGGTTGTTTTGATAGAAAATGTACTTAATTCTGTTCATGTAGTCTTTCAAATAAGCCCAAGATTGAATACAAAGCGGGACTTATAGTACTTTTCTAGATAAATCTATCTTATGCATACCTGTGTTGTTTACATGTAATAAATTAGTTTACTTTTCTCACAAAACATTTTAATTCTACAGGTAAGTCTATCAGGTTAATCTTTGTTATGAGGGCAAAAGTAAAACCCCTCTTGAATAAACTGATGCAGACTAATGCTATTTGTTTTTTACTATAATCAAACATTTTAACATTGACTTTAAAACAATAGTCACAGTTCCTTTATACCCCTCATATGTCTGTTCTAAGATTCATTCCTGCACTCTTCCTGCTCAAAGATTTACACCTCTGATGTTGGATTATGATGTTGAGACATTGCTCCTGTTATCTTTTTTTGTTTTGTTGCTACTTTGCATTCTGTCTGAATGTCTTAAGGGTGGATACTCTATAAAAAAATTATTCAAATATCTTGTGCTACTATCCTGTCTTTCTTCTGTGTCTGTATCTTTGCTACCTTCATAATTGTTAGACACGGTGGAGATAGGGGGGGCTGAAGGTTTGGAATAAGCCTTTCCCTCCAAATGGTCTTTCTTATCCCTTAATATCTTCTTTGCTTTTCATTCCTGGTTAACATATGTTGTTTACCCACTTTTTGAAATATCCATCTATATTCATCTTTAATGGAGCTAAACAACAAATTATCACTGATAGAAATATTTATTGCAAACATTTCTTTATCTAAAATAGCCATCTAGTCATTATTCTCAGTTTTCATGATTGTCAGCATTTTAAAGCCTATTTTATTGAACGGGTCAACAATTTAATTGCAGAGTTCACTTTTATGATGAACGTCAAAGGGAAATGTAATAATTTTTAATCCTGTAGGAAGAATCTTTTCCTTTATTCATTCTTTTATATAAAGAACATCTTAGTTCAGTGCCCATGCTGAAAATCCTGTCTGAGCAGTCATTGATGTTAGTTGCCTCATTGCTGTTAGGATCAAAATTTGTTTCACTTCCCTGACTTTGCCTTGCAGTTTCAACTCTAGTTCACCTCTGGTCTGTGGTGTTTTATTCTGCTTGGCCAAATTACATTGTTTTAAATGAGTAAAAGACAACATTTCA
This sequence comes from Protopterus annectens, assembly GCF_019279795.1. NCBI lineage: Eukaryota > Metazoa > Chordata > Ceratodontiformes > Protopteridae > Protopterus > Protopterus annectens. The sequence continues at coordinate 843,684,136 of NC_056744.1, forward strand.
ACTCAATTAGAAAATGTTGAGAAGAAATCATTTAAATTTACAGCCCCCCACACAGACAATATTTATTTAAAACAATATCGAACAGATCCATGACAGTGTATGACTAGACATTGTTAGTGCTATCAGTGGCCATTACAGATCTGTACAATAAGTGTGTTGTGCTATTATTGGCATGATACACCATGCTAACAAAAAGGGAAATACACTTGCACAGGAAAAGATGACCAGGGATGGAGGACCAACAACTCAGACCTCCCTCATGGACACAGTGGGGTTGTTGGCATGTCTTTCTGGGGAATGATGGACTACTTCATACAAAGTGGAGGACTGAACATCTGTGCCAAACTTCATTCACCACCATGGATGCCTGTGACTGATACCACAGGGGTATGTCCTTATGAATGAATAATCTATAACATAATTATCATGCCATAATCTTGAACGCTCATATGTTGAATACAGTAAAATTATTCCTACAGTCTTTTTAGGGCTCCAGCAGCTATGAAATTCCACATAAGGAACATGGGCTTGCATTCATTGCATGACAATATACTGTATGGCTGTTGCAACACTGGGACTAGGATTGTCACTAAATAGCAGTGCTACACAAGGTTGTTTTTTTCTCTGCTTTCATAGGTGATTCAGTGTATAGGCCCTCCACCATTGAATGTAGGCATATCTGATGTCAGGAAATCATCTGGGCATGATAATGATGGCAGCATAAACTACATTGTAGCACATTCAATGATCAAAGTGCCACTGTCAGACGTGGGTGCTGTGGTGGGTACATTCCCTACCGTTTCTAGAAACACAGATCCATTCCCTGTGCAAGTGTCCACTGAATTACAGGAGAAAAATGAAAAACAGGAATTGGCTAACACAGCAGCGCAAAGTATAACTATATCAACTGTCACACAAACAGTAGTGGGCCCTAGCTTCTCTATTGATCATAGGGGCAGTAGTTTGGGATGGTGTGACAGTAGCTGATATTGCCTTGGGTTCCATCCCATGCTCAAGTTGATTGCCCCAATAGCCATCAAGCAAACCATGTGCAAGGAAATTATCAAAGCACAGGCTGATGCCATCATAGTCACAGCAGAGCTGATTGGTGCAGTGCATGGGCTAGGAGACAAACTTAGTGAGGGCTTAGCATTCACAAGTAGTATGTTAGCAATCCATATGGGGAATCCATATCCTTCAATGGCCTGTCTGTTGTAGCACACTGGTCCCAGGGCCATTTACATAACCATCCACTCATCTGCCTTCACTGAAGAACCACACTGCAGGACATATAACTCGTGGTCACAGTCACAATATGCCATATCCTCCATGTCTACTACCGGTATAAAGAGTGGTGAAGCCTGCTGTAGCTGCCCCATAGATGAGGCATACATGATGGCCATCACCATGGCACAACCCACTATTCTCAATATCATAGCTCACCATACCCTGTACCACCCACCATTTCTTCTGGAGTCATCCCCTGTACCAGCCACCATTTGTTCTGGTGACATCCCCTGTACAAGCCGCCATTTGTGCTGGTGATATTCCTAGAAAAGGAACATCCTCATGGTCAGGATATGTGAGGTGTGTGCAAATACTTTCAAAGGGATGCTTATACCTGTCACAGACACAAGCATTCAGTAAAGCAACATTTGCAGGGGTTCTGTCCACTAAGACACAGACATGCACACACACACACACACACACACACACACACACACACACACACACACACACACACATACACAGACACGCACACACGCACACACACACACACACACACACACACACACACACACACACACACACACACACACACACACACACACACACTGACCAGCAATGCTCCAAATCTGAACACTTATCTCCTTACTGGAAACACCACCCTCTTCCTTCACAGTATTCCAAACTCACCACACACACACACACACACACACACACACACACACATCATTGCTCCCCTTGCTCTGTACCCATTACTGCCCTCATTACTGTGTTGCTCCCCACTTGGACATGTGATTGCGTCCTGTCCTCGGTACAATATTACCAAGGTAACTTGTGTCTAATGCATAGCTTGGGAAGTCCATGCACTGTATGGCATAGCCTGGTTGTAGTATGGCATATATCAATGTTAATGTTTATTTTGCCTAATCTAGCCCATAGTTGCAAATCTGATACTGCCTCTGAGCCTGTGCCATGGCATGCTGGAATCACCTCTGTCTGATCCCCTGCAGGTGGATGATCCAATGACTTCTCACTAGGTCTCTCCTCCACTGCTCACTCCAGCACATCCTCTCCTCTCCTCTAATGGTGATAAATACCCTACTGTATCTGTGTACTAGTATTCTGTGTGACATTGCACACAAAATAGATATCTTGCTGCAGGTTTTTGCAGCATGACCAGAGACATGTAAGCATCAGGTGTGGACCTTTATCATTCAGAGTATATGTTCTATGATATTGTAGATCTCTTTGAGTGTTGAATTGTGGGCATTCTATGCCTTCATTGGTGGGTTGGTTATAGTGTCATCAGCCATGGCTCTAGGATATATCCAACATTACCACTGAGATGTTCCTGAGGGTGGTTACTTGCACAAATAATTCATATAATTCTCATGTGCACTGTATGTGTGAATGGTGGCTGCTGCTGCCTGGGTGTTGCACTTATACATTGTAGATTATATGGTGTGCATTGCAGACCACCTGACAGTTGATAGAGAAGAATCTCTTACAGTTGATATATCTTTGTCTTTGTGTTCCTTGTGAGGCCTTGATGACAAGATGGGTGGAGTTGATGATACCAAGTACCTCAGGGGAAACAGGCTATACATAAAATTCCAACAGAATGTTGTTTGTCCCCTCTGTGATACGCGAAAACCACATATGATCCTCTATATTCTGCAGCAATGCATCAAGAAACTGGTGTATTATCTATGAGGCATATGCTTGGGATATATCCACTGCATTACCAGCTGGTCACTGGAAAGTCCCTGTAGTAGCCAAGTATTATTAATACTACACATAGTATGGCGTCCAACTGAATCAGGATTCTAATATCCTATGTGCCTGCATGTGAGAGTGACATACGTGTTAAAGCTCTTGTATGGTCCCTCCATCCATAACGTTGTGGTTCACTATATCCATGGTGTGTGTGGAAGTTAAGGTATGTTATGCATGGCTGGATCCTTTGCCATTGCAAAGGCCAGTGATCTATACCATCACAGTCACTGACTGAGGATAAGTTCTGACGTACATTTCAGCTAATTCTGCTGCTACCACTAACTTCATAGCTTGGTCTCTGTCAATGTTCTCCCGGAATTTATGGTATAAAGCTATAATGGCAGCCATGCCTTGGTATTTTTTATACATTTCTGAATCACTTTGCAGTGTTGTTTGCCCTTGTTTGCATTCAACATTGGTTTCATTATCATAATGCTGTTCATTTTGATCTCAGTATAGCCATCATTTACATACAGTATCAGCCACTGTATTTCAAGTTCTTGCTCAACTTCACTACCTATATCACTGAATTGGCACCACACTCCTAATTGTCACTCAGCACACAATTTTGTTTACATATTGCTCTATTTGTTTCAGAATCTTGGCCTAAAAGTGCTATGTTAGACTGAAATGCATTTGGTTATTTTATTTTTATTGTGAAGGGTCATGTGATATGCAGTTCTGGAGTTGTTTGTTTGACTTTTTTAATAAATAATAAACAAAATAGGTTAAGTGCTTTTATCTGAAATTAGAACATAACATAAAATCAAAGCCTTCCTTTTATACCCCATACTAAAACCACTAACCAGTCAAAATAAGGACATCCTTATAGCAAACCTGGGTGGGTAATGCTAAATTACTAAATTTGGGTTGGTTGTTTGGTGTTGTGAGCCGAAAAACAAAACACCAAACAAAAGTAATAAACTAACATTACCCACACGTGAGCGTGGATATATTATCTATGACATTTAGAAAAGAAAAAAATATAATGGCATAGTAATATTACTGTAACCACCCAGAATGTCTGATGTCTGCGGCAGTCAGTTCTCACTGCGGCGCCGCTACGCGGTACATCATCAGTGATGAAAAAAGCAACGGAGTTTTAAAATACATCTCTGTTGCTTATTTTAAATTTTAAAACTGTCTCGCTATCTCATAACACCCATATAGCGGCAAAAAAAAAGCGAAGATCTGCCTTCCGTTGCATTTTAAAAAACACTGTCTCGCTATGTTAAATGGGTTTAACATATTTCAAATAAATAAACGGGCAACGGTCTCATTGCTTTTTTGCTTTAAAGCTGTCGTGTAACCCCATAACATGGCGAGAGAACAATGTTAAAGCGAGTTATACTAATGGATGCGCGTTTTGGAAGTCATGGTATAATAGGCAATAATAGCTAGGTAAATTAACCCTTTAATTGCCAAAAATGACCAAGTGAAAATGTGCATCATTTCACAAGACAATAAATATAAATATGCCCACATATTCATGCCTCACTTAAAACTCCTTTATTTTCAAACTCTAGCTGCCCTAATTTTTAACACACTTGAGATAGAAATGTTATCATTTAATCCTGGGAATTTATTTGCTTCCAGTTTGAGTTGCCAAAACAACTCTTTGTATTCTAATCTGTTTTCCCAGGTACCTCACCTAGGACTGATAAAATACCTGCGCCAATACCAAAAAAACAAAACTTACTTGAGGTACAAGTATGCTGATATAGTGCGTTGGTTTTCGACAAGTGGATTTTAAAGAGTATAGTTTTGTTTCCACACCCACCATGTCAGTTAGAAGTGATACATCTGAAGGACATATTGTTTTGGATGATCCAGGTACAATGGTAAAGAAAAGTGAACTTACTCGGCTTATTGATCTTTTTACTCAGATTGTGGGGACTCAAACATTGGTCATGAATGCATCTACTGCCTCTTTCTTTGTTTTCTTGGGCAACCAGCAAGAGTTTTTTGCACATAACGTCAGCCAGTCAAGAAATGCAATGATGTCAATGTTCCTGGCCACTTTGGCAGCATGATTTGGAGTTCACAGGTCCCTGGAGCTATTTGTTCAGGACACAGCAATATTTTTGTAACATCTAGTTTACCAAGAGGAGGGCCAAGGAACTTAGCTTTGTATTTTGATTTCAAGAGATGGATCAAAAGCGACATTGTCTTCTCCAGCACCCAAACCATCGGTGCTCACTTATCAAGATATGGTGGATAAATTTAAAGACAAGTTAACTAAATACTGCACTATGCAAATAGAGGTACAATATTTGAAAGAGTGTATTGCCCACAAAAGAGTTTCAAAAGGTTTATGTTTGTATAAGTTTCCGAACAATGTTCACCCTAACAGTAGTTTTCATTTAGAACTGGTTGAACTTTTTAACAGTTTCAGCATTGAACTCATGAAAGTTATGATAAAAAATTATGAAGTCAATTTGTGTACATTGCTGGATGAGGTCATGATTTTAAATGTTAAAATTTTCAATGATCTCTTACATGCTGTGGACAATTTCAAGAACTGTAAAGTTTTCAGTGGCATTGACCTTTTATGTGAGGACATTATGAAAAGAATACTTTTTAAGATGGAGAGGGAATTGGCAGAATATAGTGTGTCATACCCACTCCTTAAAGGGAATTTTGTTAAACAGAGTACTAACAATTCCATTTCTCCGACCAACGGAGTTTCAACTGAGGTAAATGCTGTAACAGGAACTGATTGTACCCCAGCTTCTTCCCCTTTGGAATACCCTCCACTGAGGCAGTCAGAATGAATCTCCCAGTATCAAGGTTTGAACTTTCAGCACTGGACACAGGATTTTCAGAATTACAGAGGGAAGTGAGGTGGGATGGATGACGAAAACTTAAATGGACGGCAGGATTTGAATGGAATTGAAGGAATGAATGTATATAATCATTTTTTTGTTTTCTCATAATGGGATTATTTATTTCCAGAATTTTAATATTTTTATTTACAGTGATTTAAATATTGATGGCTCATTTTTTAGTTTATTTATTAAAGGTTTTTAATTTGTACCTAGCAAAATTGAATATTGCTGATATTTTGATTGAACTGAAATTATTTTTGAGAAAGCTTAATTTGGGGTATTTATTGTAAAACAGTCTCCCCCAGATTCATGAAGCTTGGCGCAAGGCCGGTGTAAGGCCTGCACTGGCTGTGCGGCATATAAATGTTGTAGTAGCGCCATATTCATATTAATGAAGGTGCGCTGCCACCACATCCATGTGCATAGGACACGTGCGTGAGTGCATGGGGCGTTACTAAGCTGTGCCCGGAGGCGTGACAATGTCGGCTGGCGATGAGCAACCTAAACTGCTGAATATTATAGCCTGCCTGCAATAGTAATCGCACCTATCAGTGTCCGTGGATAATGAAACGTATGCAAAGCATGCAAGACAGTTTCCGGCCACACAAAATGGAGAACCAAACAGAAATGCACACAACACAATATGAGTTTACGTCCATGGAACAAATGATATTTAAAATCGTGTGTCCGTAATGTACTGCACTGTCAGTAGTTATACCCAGTGGAAATGAAGCGCATCATGTCAGCGTGCCGCCAATACACACGTCTAGCCCCATGGGCATGGTCACCAGCAGTCCCACAGTGGTAGTGATAGTACACAGCTGGGCAGTTGTGGCTATATAACAACCGTAAAGAAACCTGACAGTCCAAATTGTATACCAAACACACACAAACATATGTATATTAAAATGTGCTATATACATGAACAGGAACGTAACCGGCACATACACATAGGATGCTATATGCGGAACCGGGATATCCAAAAGCAGAACCCATGCATGCAAATGCAAAATGCAATAACCCCTGTATAGCACATAACCCGCACCCATGTCCGAATGTCCACCAAATCCAGCTACCAGCCTTGCGCAGCCGTACACCTACACATAGCGAGTATTCCCCATATGTAGTAGGAAGTATCGTCCTAGGCAGTGTCAGGATTGCAAATATGTATCCCATGTTTGTAAACATCCCATCACAGTTACGTAAATCCAAATGCCCACGCGTTCATGTTTCGGCAAAATGTGTGTACATCCCGCGTGGGATAAGTAACCTGTTGAAACCCCAGAGTTGTTTACACGCCACGGTGTCCAGTACTGTACACATCTGGACAAAACATGTATGTGTAGTCACGGTACTGTTCAGTGTCTACACAGACATGCAAAACATACTACGCAGGATGGAACAGCTGTCCACCATGCAGGTCTCCCCACTAGGGTTGCCACCTGTTCAGATGCCCAAGGTGGGACATCCCTTGTAGAAATGTGAGAATTTGCAGGATAAAACATACCCTCAGCCAGTGCAAGGACAGAATTACACTTGTTTGCTAAGATAAAAGCTTATGTCATAGCATGTGAATAGCTTATGCTAACCCAAATAATAGTTATGTGTTTCAGATACAAAATACCTGTATCAAGCAACTATTAAAGAAAATAAGAAATATACCTGTGTCTTAAAATCACAGGACACTTGCCATGTCTTAGGTGTCGTCGCAGGACACAACTGTCCAAAGTGGGACTTCCCCTCGCAAAGAGGAAGAGGTGGTAACCCTACTCCCCACTGAATTATTGACAGTATATATTCAACCCAATCACATACCGACACCACCACTCAACCTATTACAGCAACAAAATCTGGACAAAGCCTAAAATGACGGGTGGACAAATAGGGATAGATGTAAGTACTGCTCTCACAAACTTCGAAAGTTCACAGAATAATAGTATGTACATTAGCATGAAATGTTGTGAAGGATGTGAGGTAGTCCCCGAGTATTACAGAGGTCCGTACATTCTTACTGTAACAAACCTTCACATATGTTTACTGTACTACTGCATACCTGTAGTTAATTCATAGCTAATTCATGTCCAAAATAATAATCCTCGTATGAATGAATACAGGAAATAGTCAAATGTGAATGTGAACACCACTCACCGTGGATAATGTATTGTAACCACCCCCACCCATATTATGTATTACCAACATTATAAGCTGCTGACAGGTGCCCAAACACCTGTGTCTGTAAACACAGGTAAAATAATGTGAATGGGAACACCAACACCGTGGATTATGTATTGTAACTACCCCCACCCATATTATGTATTGCCAACATTATAAGCTGCTGACAGGTGCCCTAACACCTGTGTCTGTAAACACAGATAAAATGTTTAAAATGGACAAACTCTGTCCATGTGCTTTGTCTGACATTTGAACATGGTCAAGTCAGTTCCGTTCACCAGGCGGACAAGCCTAAACCCAGATAACCACATGAACACCCTGACAATTAAAGACTTGTATGTGTCAGGACTATAAGCCTTGGGGTTCTGAATATCCTTGCAGTGATGAAATATGCAGCTTGGGTCCAGAGCAGTAGGGAATAGGAAATGTGTAATATGTAGTACCGCATTTTTCACAGCAGGAGAATGGATGCCTGTGTCATAAGTGAAGCGGTGAGGCATATGTTAATGTAGCTATGTACTACGGGTATGCATATAAATGAGTCAGAACACCAAACATATCGTGGTTACAGCATCCGGCCAACGTGAATGCAGTCCTGGTTCAACTACGACTACAGCACATATAATGTTAAAGTGTAATGAATGTGTCTGTGCTGTACAGACATTTAAATATGTAAAGGTGAACGTGTGTTTCGCATATGTCCGTTAACCGGATTACAGATATTTTACTGGTACTGTCACAAGTAATAAAGCCCATGTAAGCACAAAGACTTAGTAAACATATGTAACCCACAATAAGGATATGCATGTGCGCCTGCGCGTAACCCACAATAAGGAAATGCAAGTGCGCCTGTGCGTGTGTAATTCGCTCACAGCATAGCAAATGAATGCTGGTTTCTACACGTAATGTCTATATATGGATATATACATTTGTGTATAGATATATATATCCACAGACTTAAACTAAATAAATATATGAAATAAAGAATGTACAGACATATATATATATATATATATATATATATATATATATATATATATATATATATATATATATATATACACACATATATATATATATATATATATATATATATATATATATATATATATATATATATATATATATTTTATTTTATTTTATTTTATTTTACATTTGTTGACTGGGCTAGTCTAGCTGGATATATGTCCATTTTCAGTAGAGGCCCGGGGAGAAAAGCTCCACACAAAACCTAACAAAGAGACATGTTAATAATAAAAAAAATTAATTAAAGATAAGAATATAAAATTAGTAATAAAATCAACATAAAGTTAAGCCACACAAAACTACAATAGACATGAATAATACTAGGTCAGTTACAACGCATCTTAATTAATGGATAAAGGCTACGCCAAAAGCTTCTACAATATAGAAAAAAAAAAGTTAAAGTACAAGTGACTAGAAAAGTTGAAGGAGGGGGGCGTGGCCAAGGATGAACACAGGATAGCAGCAGATTTCTTCAGCTCCACCAATTTCATTACACTGACAGGAATTAATTACTTAAAAATTAATTTTTGAAGTAATTTTCTTTCTAAACATGTTTGTTTTATATAGTTCTTGAACTATATCTAAAAAAGAAAGGAAATTTTAACAATATTCCTGTCAGAAATCACTTTGGAAATTTTCCTGTCAGTTTATCAGTCTGAAATGAGTTCCAGTAAGACAAATTCTCAAGACTCCAGCATCAAGAAAGAACTTCAGTCTCTGATAACTATAATCCAGCAACTTACTGCTAAGATGGATAAAATGGATACTAAAATAGATACCTTCATAGAAAAAACTACAAAACAAATAGACTTGTTACATATAGACCTGCAACAACAGAAGATCCAGATGACAGGCATAGAAGAAGCTGTGAATGACATGGAAAATAGAAACCAAGAAGAGGAAATCAACATTGAGTTTCTGCTGAAACAAAATACACATTTACAAACAAAGCTGGATGACCTGGAAAATAGATCTAGGCGCAATAACATTAGGATTTTTGGACTGCCAGAAAATATTGAAGGTAACAATATTACTTCTTTTAACAACATGGCTCCCTAAAACTTTAGACTTACCAGAAGCATTCTCTTTTGGTATCAAAAGAGCACATAGATCTATAGCTAATACTAACTCTAACAAAAACTATCCTAGATCAGTTATAGCTAGATTTCTATCATCTTTTGATAAAGAGATGGTTCTTAAATCTGCTTGGGCTAAAGCTCCTGTTAAGATTAATGAGACAACTGTGCATTTTGACAACGACTATTCTTCCTTGGTAATAGCTAAAAGAAAAGTTTTTCTGCCACTAATAAGGGAGCTTAAAAAAGCACAGTTTAAAACATACCTTCTGTTTCCTGCCAAGCTAAAAATCTTCCTTCCTGATGGTCCTAAATTTTTGATGACTTAGACTCTGCTTTACTGTTTATCAAAAAAATAAGATTTTGGATAAAATAGAGGAAATGGAGTGGGCTAGTCCTTCATTAAAGAGACTGGCAACTGAAACTTCGTGGAAGACTTCAGAGAAGAAGAAGAGACTAAAAACAAATGATTTGTTCTATGTTTTTTTTTTTTTCTCTCATCATTTTACTTCATTATTAATCTTTTAAATATAGTTCCTGCATTTCCAGAAAGCCACAAATATTCTGAAAAAGATTTAATCAAAGTTATTCTCTGTGTGCAAAGAAATGTTTTGTTTCATAACCAGTCAAAATATCTGAGGAACTAATAACAAGCTATTATTCAATTTGTTTCTCTTTCTGAAAAAGAGAAGTAACGTCAGTAATTTGATACATTTTTTCTCTTTTTTCTCCTTTTCTTCTTTTCTTTGTTTAAACAATGACATTCTATTTAGATTATGTAGTGGGTAAAGGGTGGGGAGGGCAGGGAGAGAAGAGTAATGAAAATATGATTAATAGAATAATAACATATTTATTCCTTGTAAAAAGTTTATATGTTCTTCAAATGCTAATCCTAATTATACTTTCTTGATTATACTGCTTATGCTTGTTTGTAAATAATCTGTCATGCTTTAACTAATAATAATTAGAACTAAATAATAGTAAATATGTTTTATTTTTAACTCTATTAATATAAACAGTAAGTAATATTCCATTGTATATACTTCTTATAGCTTTCTCTTACATTTTTTTATTTCTGCCTTACACTCTTTTATTTTCTACTCTCTTTTCTTTTCTTTATTCTTTCTCTTTATTTTTTCATATTAATATATAGAAATGCTTTTGATCATATAGACACAGTAAATAATACGATTTGCATAAAAATTGAGTTGGGACAAAAATATTGAGTTTTATTACTTATTAATAACTTTGGGCTTAATTTCACTTACACAGAGGCTGTAATAACCTGTAAAATACATCGCGAAGGTTTTGTCATGTTTAGATGCATTTACACTGCTAAATGAATGTTTGTCACTAGTTTTTAACAAGTTTCCCACCAAAATGTTAAGGGAGACAATCTGGGATGTGGGCTACCTCATGAACAGTGTCCTCGAGTTGTTTCAAAAGCTTCATCTCTCAGAATTCTCACAGAGAAGCTGAAAGCAGTCAATTTGACCTTTGACCCAGATATTACACTGACACATTGCAGATTCAGGAAGAACACTCTACCAGGAGGTAGAACTGATGCAAATGCGACTATGTGAAGGAAAATGAACTCTTTAACATCTAAATGTGAGTTATTTTATATAATTACTTAAATATCTATGTTATAATTCATAAAATATGTCAGTTATAATGATTTTAAATGATGCAGTTTCTTGTATTAAGTAAATGTCTTATTTTAGAAGGCATAGAAAATGAAACATTTATTCAAGTGTTTTTGAAAATCTACTTGACTGCAGCATACTAATCTGTGTTAAAAACTTATGTTCCAAACATATACATTACTATAACTCATTTAATTCATCTGATTGACAAGCATAAATAACTTTATAACTCTATTCTGGAAGAAATTGTCATGTGATATATTTTAAAGCAGTAATATAGACATACAAAATACAGATGGGTTTTTACAATAATGCAAGTGTTTCTGAGAATTTGCATAACTATGCAGTATGATTTATAACAATTTCTATAAATATAATATTTTATTCTATTGACAATAATGAGTATGAGTAAAATGCTCATATACAAGCAATTCAAGGTTTTTTTTTGGAAGCTGTTGACTGCATTTACATGACAGAAAATAGATGCATCTTAATATATGTCATGTCTGAACCATATTAGCCAAAGTTTTTGATTTAAATGAATGTTAGAACTTATTTTTACATACTTTGAATAAATTAATATGTAAATATGCCTTCCTTTTTTTTTTTCTCTCTCTCTCTTTCACTCTCCCCCTCTTTCACGTCTTTTATTTCTCTCTCTCTCTCCTCTTGGTTCCAAATATCAAGATTATTTGAATGCTATTTGAATACAAGTGTATTATATTACATAGATGTATATAGTAGTATGAATAGTTTAAAAAAAAAAAAAAGTTTATTTTAGTTTATATGATGCTGTTTTACCAAATGTGTAGTCTTGTCTTGCTAGATAATTGAATTGAAAGCTGTTAATTTAAGTTAAATATAACCAGTATTAAATTGATAAGGTGGAAGCTGAGGTACTGCTGCTTAGGGTAGGGGGTTAACTTGAGTGGTAAATACTACTCTAAGTTGGAGTTTTTAACTCCAGGCTGGATGCAAGGTTTAATCCTTACATTATTTTCACTTGTTCATTGTTATATGTATATAGTTTTGACATCCACAATATATTTTGTACACTCATTGTCACTACAAACAAAACTGAATCCTATACAAAATCCCATAAGAGATTCAATAAATACAGCCATATTTAAAGGTACACCTAAAGGAGGAGATGTAACATTACTTATGTTGTTATTTGTTATTTTGATCATAAGATTCTTAATTTTCAAAAATGCCAAATGACATCTTTAAAAGGAATTTCTTTAAACATTAATGAATTGAATAATCCGTGTAAAAGGGCAAGCCTAATAAGATACATTAATTTACATAAGGCCAACTTAGTCTTCCTGCAAGAAACCCATCTCTTGAAAAAAGATATTGATAAACTAGCCACAAACAAATATACAGTATTGGTTAGTTCAGAGCACACTCAGAAAAAAAGAGGAGTGCCTATTTTATGGAATAAAAGTATGCCCATTCCTAAAACCATTAAGTCTTATCAGGATGACAAAGGAATGTTTTGTATGGTTACAATACAAATTAATGGGAAGACTTACACTTTAATTAATGTATATTGGATACCTGGAATTGGTATTAATACAGTGAAACATCATCTTGATAAGATCATATCATTCTCTATAGGAGATATTATTTTAGCTGGTGACTTTAATTGTATACTACATGAAAGTGATACTACCACTGTAGGAAAAGAAGAATTACATCTAATGCAAAACATTTAAATGATTTTGCTAATTCTTATCATTTGAATGATATTAATAATCAGATAGATTCAAAATCATTACCATACACCTTTTTTCTAACAGATACAAAACTTATTCAAAAATAGATAGGGTCTTTATTTCTAACCAGATGGTAACAGATTTAATTAATTCCAAAATCATTTCATGTCCTATATCTGATCATAATTCAATTGTTTTGAATTCATGATAAAAATACTCATAATGTTCAGATCAAAAGGATACCAGCATACTTAACTCAACTAAAAGACTATAAAGAATATATACTTTCAGAAGTAAAACATTTTTAGACATAAATAATACTCCTGAAGTCTCCATTGTCTATGTTTGGGATGCCTTAAAATCATATCTATATGGACAAAGTATCAGATGGTATAATAATAAAAGGAAATCTTGGGATAAGGAATTGTTAGATATTCAAAGTAAATTAGACTCTTATAAACATAATAATAAAGAAATTATTATGGACAAGAAAGTTATTGAAGAAATAAACAAACTAAATGAGAAATACAAAGAAATTTTAACTCATAAAGTTAAAATAACTTTAGAGAAATACAAGTTTTTGTCTTATTCAATAAGACCCAAATACTTACATAGACTTAAAAATAAAACAAAAAGGTTGAATAAACAAAACCATATCAAAGAAATCTTTTCTCTAAGGAAAAAGAAGAATGTTTCTAGTATACCAGAAATACTAGATGAATTTAGAAATCATTTTCACAAAATTAACCGTAATAACATTAACATGGAACCTAAAGATAAAATAAAGGAGTTTATAACCACAAACATGAATAAAAAGCTTAATAAACAACAGATTAAACTATTGGACAAAAGTATTTCATATACAGAGGTTATTACACAAATAAATAAGCTTAAATCAAACAAAGCACCGGGTAATGATGGCATTATACCAGAGATATATAAAACCCGTTCTAAAAGTACATATTCATTAATACATAAGGTTTTTATTTTGGCCCAAACTGAGTTAATAACCCCCCCATCTTGGCAATATACATTTATTTCACCAATTTTAAAACCTAATAAAGATCCAACTAGATGTACTTCATATCGGCCCATCTCATTACTTAATGTTGATTATAAAATGTTTATGAGTATTTTTGCTGATAGATTGAAGACAATCATCCCCGGCATTATAGATATAGATCAGACAGGCTTCATTGTAAATAGAAATACTTTTGATAATATAAGAAGAACTTTAACATTAATTGATTTTGCAAATAGGAAAAAGAAAGATTTAACACTTGTTAGTCTTGATATAAGTTCAGCATTTGATTCAGTAAGTTAGGACTATCTGTTTACCTTACTGAAGTGCACAAACTTCTCAGATGTATTTGTAAATCTAATTGAGCATTTATACAAAGGAACATTGGCTTATATTAAGGTAGGAACATATGTTTCAGAAAAAATACCCATTTTTAAAGGTACAAAACAAGGATGTCCACTTTCTCCACTATTATTCACTTTAGTAATGGAGCCTTGGGCTAATTTGATCAGAAACAGTACTGACATAGAGGGTTTTGAAATATATGAAAATACAACATCCAAAATTCAACTTTTTGCAGATGATGTTCTAATTACATCAGCAGGATCTAATTCTTCTATGCAGTCTCTATTTGATAAAATGATGAATTTTAAAAGTATTTCTGGTTTAATATTCAATGAAGAAAAAACTAAAATACTACCTATATATACACGAAAAATATTCTCATTAGTGATTTTACTAAATATGTACCCAATTCAGGTCAGATAACTTATTTAGGTATAATACTATCTAAAGATATTAAATCTATTATATATAATAATTATAATACCTGTTTTCTTAATATACAAAACCTTTTTAATACCTGGAATAATATGTTTTTACTATGGAGGAGAGACTTACAATTATTAAAATGATAATATTCCCCAAGATTTTATACTTAATACAATCAATAATACTTCCACCTACAAAAATAATTATCAAGAAACTGAATACACTAATGTTAAATTTCCTATGGGCACCTAATAGACCTAGGATTCCATTAAAGAAACATACTAATAGCTGGTCTCAAGGGGGTATTTCTTTTCCAGACTTTAATTTATATACTATCTCTTCTATTGTAAAAGTTATTACTTTATTAATAGATCAGTCATATGTTGCAAAATGGGAAGATTATTGGGAGCTAATTAGTATGCATTTCATGAAAATCTCCTTAACACATAAAAATATGATTGTAAATAACTCCATGTTATGGTTACTAAAGGAATTTTGTACTTCACCTATTACACCTAAACATATGGTTTGTTACCCATTAAATATTATTATTAGCTATCGTAACTTTATATTCATGCACCCTAAGTATAGGGAATGGAATTTTATTATATTCCCTATAATGTATACTCAGGGTATGCTTTTGTCATCTACTTCTGAAGGAACTCATTTAGCTATAGATAATGATCTAAAGTACTGGTATCAGTTGATATCTGATAATAAAGTTAAAAATCTAGATTTCTTAAAACAAGAATTTGATCTAAGAGAAACTTGCTGGTTAGAGGTTCAGACCTTTAGACAACATCTCATTAATAAAATAGATCTAATGTCTATAACAGTTAAAGAATCTATTACAACACTGATTGATTACTTGATATTAAATTTACAACATAAAGTTTCTGATAAAGGTAAACTTTCATACATACATAAAATTATCAGACAAGAAACTTTTTACAGTGTAGATTCATACTGGAATTATTTCACTTCTATTAATGGGGACCCACCAAATCAACAAGATAAGCAATATATATTGGAATCTGCCTATAGAACTACGTCTTCCATTGTCTGGAGACTTTATACATGGAAATTTTTACATAGATCTTTTATACACCTTTAATGATGAATAAAATAAATAATAAAGATAATCTATGTAAGAGATGTAATGTAGAAATTAATGCTGACTGGGCTCATATGTTTTATGACTGTATAAAATTGAAAGAATACTGGAAGTCAATTAATGAATTTTTGCAGGCTCTTTTTACAGATAATTTCATTATTTCTAAATCTCTTATATTATTCAACACACCTGTACCTCAAAGTGTTAAAAAGGTTAAGCTTCCCTTGTTATGGTCTATTCTAGCAGTGGCTAGGAAAATAATAACCAGAAATTGGATTTCAGATACACCTCCTTTGTTCAATGAATTTAAAAATGTTATGAATGCCATATGGAAATAAACACAATTAGGTCAAGAACAACTAGAAAAACATCTTATTATATTGTATGGGATAATTTACAAAATTTGTTAAAAAAATCCTAATTTCAATAGCATGGTATTTTAGTTTAATTAATTGATCTGATTGTAGTGGATGTATTTGTAAATACTTTAGTTGTTTTGTTGAATGTTATAATCATATCTATTTTTAATTACTTGTATAAAATTGTTATGATATTTCTCTTGTATGTTAAAACAATAAACCTGTTTTGAAAAAAAAAAAAGAAAAGTTGAAGGAGTAATACAAGATTGCAAAAGAGGGAAGAGACAGTAGTCAAAAAGTGGGAAGAGAAAAGCAGACAAAAGAGAGGAGAGGGGAGAGATGAGAGAAGTAGGTCAGAGCATAGAAGGACTGCAAAGGGTAAAGAAGAACTAGGTATATGCTTAACTATTAAGCACAGAGTAGGGTTAAAGGTAGAGAAAAGGGTAATGAGGAAAGTTAGTCTGGTGTACTACATGAACAAAGCCAGTGATTTTGGAAGTACAGTTTGATTTTTTGTTTGAAGAGAGGTAAGGATGTGATCAGAGTAATATCCCTATGTAGCAGATTCCATATTCTACCAACAGTATTAGTGAATAGAGAGTCACCAGCTAAGTTGTGGGACTTTATGGATTTGGTCATGAGTTTACAAGAGGATCGAAGGGAGGTAAGATTGTTATAAGGGATTAAAAGTTGTGAAAGTATGGGGGTGTTATCAGGTTGGTACAGTATTTTGTGGGCAATAGTAAGTTGTGAGATTATAAGATAGTTTTGTAGTTCTAGCGAGCCTAAAAGTTTGAAATTAAGACAGTGATGGGTTCTGAAAGGGTTACCAGTGGCAAAACGGGCAATGTTATTATAGCAAGTTGCTAGTTTGTTTAGGTTAGCTTTTTTGAGGTTGGTGAAGATAGGAGAGGCATAAAAGAGAGTAGATGTAAGATGGGAGTGGGTGATAGTAGCTCTAGTAGATGGGGTGAGAAATGGTTTAATACGGTATAAGGATCCTATTTTTCTGTTCACTGTTTTGATGGTGTTGTTGATGTGTTGATCAAAAGTGAGATTGTTATCAATGGTTATTCCTAGCAGTTTAGTTGTAGAGTCAGGAGAGATGACAGTGGTGTTGTTTGACAAGATGGTGAAGTTTAATGGGATGGTTCGAGTGGTGGGGGTGAAGAGGAGAAGTTTAGTTTTTTTAGCATTAAGAAGGAGGTACCGTCTAGTAAACCATGTTTCTACTGTGTTGAAGATATTTTGAGTTAGTGAGATTAGGTCTGAAGAGGAAGATGCTGAACAAATAATAGTGGAGTTGTCAGCGTATTGAATACAGGTAGCTTGAGGGATTACAGAGTGAAGATCATTAATATAGAGGGAGAAGAGAAGTGGACCAAGAATAGAGCCCTGAAGGTCTCCAATAGAAATGGGCAATAAGGAAGAGATGTGGTTGTCCCAAAGAATGGCTTGTTGTCTGTTACTCAGATATGAACTAAACCATTTAATGGCAAGTTTATCAAATGAGAGGGATTCGAGGATGTTAATTAAAGAAGAGTGGTTAACCATGTTGAAAGCTTTAGAGAGGTCAATGAATAGAGCAGAAGAGAAAATATTATTGTTGCGATTGCTGTTGATGGTGTCTACAAAGGAAAGGAGGGCAGTGGTGGTGCTATGGTGAGGTCTAAAGCCATGTTGACAGTTAGCTATAATGTTGTGTAAAGAGAGATACTGTACAAGTTGCTGATGAATACATTTCTCCATAATTTTTGCTAAAGGTGAGAGGAGAGCAATTGGTCTAAAGTTAGAGTAGTCAATAGAGTTACCACCTTTGTGTAGTGGGATAATATGAGAGACTTTCCAGATATCAGGGATGGTTCCCTCTTGGATATTCCTATTTATGAGTATAGTAATCGGGTATGCAATTTCTTTGGCTGCCTTTTAAAGAAAAAGTGAAGGGAGCTTGTCAGCAGAGGGGGTACAAGGTTTCAGTTTGAAAATAAGTCTGTAGATGAAAGAGGTAGAGATGGGTTGTAGAGAGAAGTTGTAAGAAGAGTCTACTAGATTATTTGGAGGATAGAAGTTATTGGTGTTCAGTTGTCTAGCAAGAGATTGAATAGTTTCAGTAAAGAAAGAGTTAAAAGCATTTGCAGTTTGGTGAGGGGTGTCTGGGTCAGCATTTAGAGAGGAGTTTTGGCTGTTCCTGGTGAAAGGAGTCTATTGATCGAGGACCAGAATTGTTTGGGTTTATTGAAATGAGTTTCTTGAAGTTCACAGTAGAATTTTCTTTTGTCAGTGATTATAGCTTTTTTGGTAAGATTTCTAAGTTGGCGAAATTGAAGAAAATCAGAGCTGATTCTATGGCATCTCCATTTGGCCCACACTTTATTTTTAGAGAGGATTAGTTTTTTAGTTTCATTCGAGAGCCATGGGGCTGTATTAGACTTCATTCTAATGGTACGCTCAGGAGCATGTTTGTCCAAAATGGAAAGGAAAGTAGAATTAAAGAATAATACTGCTTCGTTAAGTGGAAGTGATTTTAAGGGGTTCCAGTTACATGTTCTGAGTTCGTTTTGAAATAGGTCAATTTTAAAGTGTTTAGTAGAGCGTATTTTTCTTATGTTAGGGAGGTTTTGACAATCAGTCTTTTCTCTTGTAATATAAGTTAAGCAGTGGTCACTGAGGTCATCAGGCATAGTTCCTACTTTATATGTGATGTTGACTTTGTTTATGAGTAAGATACTCTGTTTCTTACTTGGCTTATTAAGCCTTGTAGTAGAGGTAATGGATTGGGTAAAACCATTTAGGTTTATGTGAGAGGAGGGATTTTCAGCATTAATAGTATTCCAGTCTATATTAAAGTCACCAAGAATTATAGTTTCTTGGGGGTAATTGGTGGAAACCCAACTGAGAAAGTCTTCTAAGATGGTATATTGTTACCTGGTGGTATATACATGCAGATGATGTAAAGGGCTTTTTTTTGCATTTAATTGGAGTTTAGTGATGATGGCTTCTACTTTACTATCCTGGGTTGGACAGGCTGAAAGGGTAGAGATATTGAGATGATTCTTAAACAGAACGTTGATAGAATAATGGATCAGACAATAGTATGAATGTTTTGAGGGTTATTAATTGTAAACAACAAATGTCTGTCATTATTGTCTAACCCCACAGTCCCAAATGACTTCCCACTAAATTACCAGAAAGGCACAATATTATTAAAAAAGGAACAAAATCAGACGTCTATATATATATATATATATATATATATATATATACACTCAAACACATACAACATCAATTGATATATACCTAACAAACATATAAACAAATGTACTCATAGATATAACACATGTACATAAATAGGTTACACCATAGCTAGTATGGATACACATAACAGACATGCAAGTAAGGCAAATACACTGCTGCTCTCAAAACTACTGCCCGGAAAGTATCAGTGTGCCAGATCTGTAAGTCCTACTCTTTAAAGATGGATATAGGTGTCCTTTGCAGGACTCCAAAAATAGTGAATCTATAAATGCACTGTCCTGTAATGATTGCTGCAAAGAAGTGTCATCCACAACTGCAATATAGCTGTACATGCAACAGTAGCTTGTGCAAGTGTAATAACACATGGGTTGACAGAATGTAAGACATATGTACCGACATGCGGAGAGTGGATAGTGCTTAGAAGTGTCGTCATACTTTATTATCGCTCACATTAAATATGTGTTATGACTACTGTGGAGGGGTGTCAGGTCTGGGAATCATGGGTATGCAATAATGGGCCTAGGTGCCTAGGTGTTGGTTGGCACAGATTTATGAGGTCCACCCCATGTGAGTGATTAATATACCTATGTGGGTATAGCAGACACCTCTAACTTCCTAAAATGAAGAACCCATCTACTGGATATCGTGTAAACTATTGGGGGAAGATGTAGGGAGTTATATTAGTGTCGTGTAAGCGATTATCATGGACGTACATGCGTACGAATAAGATGGTAACCATACCTCTCAATCAGAATAAGACATCTGGACAAAGGCATTTTAAAATAAGTACAAATAGGGAATATCTCAAATATTCCTCTTACAAAGTCAGAACATTGATAGAATAATGGATCAGTCAATAGTATGAATGTTTTGAGGGTTATTAATTGTAAACAACAAATGTCTGTCATTATTGTCTAACCCCACAGTCCCAAATGACTTCCCACTAAATTACCAGAAAGGCACAATATTATTAAAAAAGGAACAAAATCAGACGTCTAAGTTCGGGACATTTACCCAAAATGTGTACAGTTGAGAGGTATGAAGGTAACCCTGACCTAAATAAATGTACAGAACTAGTGCGATTAGGTGGACAGGTGTGAAGAAAGACGTGATGACAAATGACAAAACATGTATAAGTCAAAAGCATGTACCTTGACAAATCTGGATGAATACTAATGCCCTGTGATAGTCAATGTGGAAGGTTAATAGAAACAACATAAATGTGTCCCTCGGGGTGCTATGCAGTGTCCCCGATAAAGTGTTCAGTCTTCCACACACGCATGTGAGTTCTGCCACTGATGGAAAGCACAAATACTGGCGAACACATAAGGTAGATGATAGCAGAATATGTTTTGATCAGCATCTGTTGGCTTTTGTGAGGAACACAACACTCTGGGCAGGTGTGTCCTACAAAAGGAATGTAATGGCATCTGGCCTGTGATTTCTCCATATATTGTGTGTAGTGGTGTAATAAAATGACATATCTTGTATCAGAAACAGATACATGTTATAGGAAACAGTATCATCGACTATACCACTACAAGACAAATCTGAAGGTATGAAAAGTGCTGAAGTAGTCAGTTTAGTATTGACCGCAGGTATGTGTGGACTTGTCAAATGTCACAGCTGTACATATAGTTCCTATAGGGCTGTCACCTCTACAAATGATGAAAGTGGGAGGTGCTCTGTAGAAATGACAGACATAGCAGGTCAAAACATGCCTACAGCCATGCTTACTTCACAAATAGACATATTAGCACACATCAAAGCTTAGGCCAGGATTCACGAAGCTTTGGTCAGTGTACGAGTAGAGTAAGAGTAGAGTAAGGCAAGATGTCCGCTGAGCTATTCAGCAATATCCTGTAGGGGCGTGTAACACAGCCCCTCAAATGAATGTTGCACGGACAATGTTAGGATATGCAAATTACCCCATTTGTAGGTGAAAGCTATGCAAATGATGTAAAATATGTGATACATGAAACAGTAAGCTGTCCGTAAAAGAGTAGAGGTATGTGCAGAAATGTACACGGATGTTAACCGAGTAACGTTCTGCAAGTAGCTAAATGGAGCAATGTCATCTGCAAATAAAGGATGGTTTAGTTGAAGAAGCATGCCAATGGCCAAATGTAAGGCCAGTGGCATGTATTCCCATTGGAAATTAATAAAACTCTAGTTGTCCTCCCCCGATCTCCGGTGTTTAAGCATAGCGCAGCGGCACGAATACACGCTGTGCATACAAAACAAGACAAATATGTAAAATATACATATAAATTGTAATGTCAATTAAAAGTTATTGCGTCATGCAGGTGAATGGCAAGCTGAAGACAACATGGCTACTGAGTAGTGGTTGCTACGTGTGGAAGCGCGCACTCAGAGATGTAACCAAGCATTAGTAGGCAATCCTATGCAATTGAGGCTGAGGATAGTGAAGCACAATTTGTCATGCCATATGGGCCAAGCCTCTACGGTGTAAGAGTAG
Source organism: Protopterus annectens (assembly GCF_019279795.1). Lineage (NCBI taxonomy): Eukaryota > Metazoa > Chordata > Ceratodontiformes > Protopteridae > Protopterus > Protopterus annectens. The sequence goes on from NC_056744.1 coordinate 843,706,604, forward strand.
GTTAAGGGGACTATCAGCGTAGAAGATAGGTGACATCATGAGTGTGTATTTATAAAACACTGTAATCTTATTGGAGCAGTGTGTCACATGTCTGCTGTCAGTGACTCATCAGTGGAAGAGGCGTGTTATGATTTATCCTAGGTAAAGTCAGTAAACTGATGGTGTACACCATGGATATCACTGAAGTTCCTTGCAAACCTGGTGAAGTGTGTTTGCGCCCGTGCAAGCCTGTAAGCCCGAGTAAGCATGTGTGCATGTGTGTCAGCCCGCAGCGTGACTTGAAGAATGAGTAAGCTACTGTAAGATTGTTGAAGCCCGTGTAATGTTGTGTAAGCCAGTGTAAGTGTTTGTACGCATGTATAAGCCCGTGTGCACACGTGGAAGCAGATATGTACTTCACTGTTCTCCTATGCGCGGCGCCGGTCACTGTAGACACAAACAGTGAAAAGGAAGGTAAACAAATAGCAGTAAGTTAACCAAGGAGAACTACCACAGCTAGCAGGTGAAAACAATCAGACTGAGTATATTACACAGCCAGTACAGTAAGCCAGCACAGCACAGCACGTACAACTCTACAAACAGTAGTCCACCATGTTTTTCTCAGACACACTGCAACACTGTAGTATACTAAGAGAAATGCAAACTGTAAAAGCTTAACTGAGACAACACAATGTTAGGGGCTGCCATTGCTATTATACATCAACATATGCAACATGTGGAGGGTTGTGCCAATGTGAATGCTGCTCAGCATCACACAGTGAGTAGATGGAGAGGAGTGTGCAGGCACAGGGTAACCTACCAGGGGCTACATGAGCTGGAGATAGTAGAGTGCTATAGAGTGGACAGAGACCTCCTGCAGAAGATTGTGGATCTGTGCAGGCCATGTCTCACACACAGAACCAACAGAGAGAAACCTATCCCAGTGGAAACCAAGGTATGTGTTGCCTTAAGGATACCAGCAACAGGTACCTTCCAGAGATCAACTGGTGATATGATGTGGATTTTACAAACATCAGCATCCAGAGTACTGCACCAGTTTATGAATGCCATGTGATGATGTATATATCCCCAATTCCCGTAAGGTATTGGGCAGCAATATGTGTTGTTTCCAAACAATAGTGGAATACCCTAAGTACTGTGTGCAATACACTGCATACACATATGCATCAAAGCACCAGCCAGTGAGTGTGGTAGGGCCTACATCATCCACAAGCGCTTCCCCTGCATGAAGTGGCAGTTTGTGTGTGATGGCCAGCCCGTAATAATGAATGTGTGTGCTGGATGCCCTGGAAGCTGCAATGCTTCCGATAGGTGGCATCTAATGCAGCTGTACAAAACATTTGGCAATGGGGACAACCCTCATGGTCACCTAGTGGGGGATGCCGGATGTGCAGTTCAACTTTGGCTGATGACACACATCAGAAATGCACACACATGAACAGGAATGCCATAATGAGGCACACACACATACAGAAACCTTACTCTAGCATGTGTTTGTGTCATTCAAGTCACAGTTCTGGTGACTGGACACATCTGGTGGAGCATTACCGCACTTGTCAACTACATGTATCAGAATTGTCTGTGGCCTAGGTCATCTGTGTCTCACACACACACACACACACACACACACACACACACACACACACACACACACACACACACACACACACACACACATGACAGTTTATATACATAGTGTGAGTGACTGTTCATGTATGTGTAATACTGCAGAACAGTTCAAACACAGCAAAGTATGTCAATAATGGACATTCATCATAGTTGTACAACCACCTTGGAGGATATGCATGCATATGTGATACAGTGATGTACTTCACAATAACATTGTAAATGCAAATATCAAATGACAAATGACATAGCACATATCTATATGTACACATTGTTATCCATTATACATATTGGGGTGTAATACCTATGTGTTACTGTTGGTAAAGTATGTGTAGTAAATGTGGATAACTGACTCTGTTTGGCCTTATAGGTGTACAGCATGGGTTGGATAACACGTATCTGTCTGTATGGTACCCTTGTGTAGACTAACTGTGTCATGTGCAGAATGCATTCTAGGCCACAGTATGAATTCCCAGATGTGGACAGGAATATCCCTATTGTCTTTGCTTGTAACTAACATGGCTACATGTCAAACAGTAATGGTCCCAGCAATGTGTGGTCAATACCAGTGCGAACTGGTATAGTATAGTACATGTAGGATCCACATGCTACTGTGTGTCCTACATGTGTGGGTCAGTTGTGAAGTTATCATATAACAATTGGTCATTCAGACTGTTGAGGTCGTGTCTACTACCATAATGCAAAACTATGACAGATAGTAACAGTATCACCCACAGCACTGTGTAAAACCATAGCAATCACACATGTGTAGACTAGTACAACAATATGTGTAGTATAATGCATACCGGCCACCAATAGAAAGTATGATGTGTTAACAGTGTGAAATACAGGGCATGTCACCATTCCAATGTGTCCACTACACATGTAGATGCAGACAGTGCACCTTCACCATGTTCACATATAGATACATGTAAATCTGTACTACACACATCACACACGTACTGCACACTCTGTAACACATGCTGCCAATACTACACACGTCAGTCAAATGGCACATGGATGGATAATACATCTTCAGAATTAACAGTGCTGTACACTATACTACATTGATGATCATAGCTGGAATGTATCATGCCTGCTTACATACACCTAGAAGGAAATCACACTTTGTGTTAACAACATTGTAACATTATTACAGTGCTATGAAGCCACCCTGTGCATCAGCACCATGTTAGTCTGTACCTGCATCAATGTTACACATTACAAGAGGTGGCACAGATGTCATCATATGCACAGGGTATGTAGTTTCTTTTCCAGAGCCTGTCAGTGAACCAGCCAATCAACATGTATGCATTTGTGTGTGTGTGAGGGACAACAGGTTTTGCATGGCCCAATGTTGATGCAATGTGTGTGTGTGTGTATGCGTTATCCCTAGCTGTTTGTTTTATGTGTGTCTCTGCATGTACACTGTTTTAGCATGTGCCAGCCATATACTGGAGGTTGTGGGACATTCACAGACTGTACCTGCCAGGCTGTACAGATTGCCATTCCTGGCCATGGACACCCCTCCATGCATTCAACCATAGTCCAGTCCTGCACCTGGCAATGTATACACATACATACAAGGGATCTGTATCACAACCTGTGGATAAACGGGTGTCAGTAATGTTAAACGGATTTGCATAGTATTGCCATGTAATACATAGGTATATGAGCCATAGTCATTATCCAAAGTAATAACCACTGCTGACTGCTGCTGAGATGTGCACATGTCCGTTTAAAGGTGCTGCACTATCATTGTTTTCAATGTCCCTGGTAATACCCAGCAACAAAATAACTGGTCACTACACAACTATAACCCAGGATCACTACAGCACACAGAATGTGCACTATCACAGAGCCATAGCACATTCAGATACATCCAAGGTGAACATGTACAGACAATGCAGCACATTCTATAGTGCTAATATCCACATACATATTACAAAGATATATATATATATATATATATATATATATATATATATATATATATATATATATATATATTTACATACACACACACACACACACACACACACACACACACACACACACACACACACCTGGAAGGGATGGGAGTTGAACACACACCTAACTACTTTAACACACTACAGCAGTACGCATTTACAAAACAAGCTACCGAGATTACTGAACACAGCACTCCCAGAGGCATACTTCTAGGTGGGTAACATCATCCGCAAAGGCAAAGACGCTGATAGGGAATGTATGTGTTGTGAGGCATCTAAAAGCATTACTGTGTCCCCAGGCAGCTGGAAACACACACACACACACACACACACGCACACACACTTGGAAGGGGCAGGAGATGAACATACACCTACCTACTCTAACACACTACAGCATTATGCATTTACAGAACGCGCTACCGAGATTACTGAACATGGCACCCCCAGAGGCATACTTCTAGGTGGGTGACATCATCCGCAAAGGCAAACACGCCAATGGGGAATATATGTGTTGTGAGGCATCTAAAAGCATTACTGTGTCGCCAGGCAGCTGGAAACACACACACAGACACACACACACACACACACTTGGAAGGGCCGGGAGTTGAACATATACCTACCTCCTCTAACACACTACAGCATTACGCATTTACAGAATGCGCTACTGAGATTACTGAACACAGCACTCCCAGAGGCATACTTCTAGGTGGATGACAACATCCACAAAGGCAAAGATGCCGAGAGGGAATGTATGTGTTGTGAGGCATCTAAAAGCATTACTGTGTCCACAGGCAGCTGGAAACACACACACAGATACACACACACACACTTGGAAGGACCGGGAGTTGAACATACACCTACCTACTCTAACACACTACAGCATGCAGAACGCTAACAAGCCTAAGATTACTGAAGACAGCACTCCCAGAGGCATACTTCTAGGTGGGTGACATCATCCGCAAAGGCAAAGATGCCGATAGGGAATGTATGTGTTGTGAGGCATCTAAAAGCATTACTGTGTCCCCAGGTGGAAACACACACACACACACACACACACACACACACACACACACACACACACACACACTTGGAAGGGCAGGGAGTTGAACATACACCTACCTACTCTAACACACTACAGCATTACGCATTTACAGAACGCTACCAAGATTACTGAACACAGCACTCCCAGAGGCATACTTCTAGGTGGGTGACATCATCTGCAAAGGCAAACACGCCGATATGGAATGTATGTGTTGTGAGGCATCTAAAAGCATTACTGTGTCCCCAGGCAGCTGGAAACACACACACACACACACACACACACACCCACTCACAGACACACCCACACACACACACACCCACACACACACACACCCACCACACACACACACACCTACCACAAACACACACACCAGCATTCCACACACACACCCACACACACACACACACACACACACACACACACACTTGGAAGGGCCGGGAGTTGAACATACACCTGCCTACTCTAACACACTACAGCATTACGCATTTACAGAACTCGCTACCGAGATTACTGAACACAGCACTCCCAGAGGCATACTTCTAGGTGGGTGACAACATCCGCAAAGGCAAAGACGCCGAGAGGGAATGTATGTGTTGTGAGGCATCTAAAAGCATTATTGTGTCCCCAGGCAGCTGGAAACACACACACAGACACACACACACACACACACACACACACACACACACACACACACACACTTGGAAGGGCCGGGAGTTGAACATACACTTACCTACTCTAACACACTACAGCATTACGCATTTACAGAATGCACTACCGAAATTACTGAAGACAGCTCTCCCAGAGGCATACTTCTAGTTGGGTGACATCATCCGCAAAGGCAAAGACGCCGATGGGGAAGGTATGTGTTGTGAGGCATCTAAAAGCATTACTGTGTCCCCAGGTGGCTGGAAACACACACACACACACACACACTTGAAAGGGCCGGGAGTTGAACATACACCTACCTACTCTAACACACTACAGCATTACGCATTTACAGAATGCGCTATCGAGATTACTGAACACAGCACTCCCAGAGGCATACTTCTAGGTGGGTGACATCATCCGCAAAGGCAAAGATGCCGATAGGGAATGTATGTGTTGTGAGGCATCTAAAAGCATTACTGTGTCCCCAGGCAGCTGGAAACACACACACACACACACACACACACACACACACACACACACACACACTTGGGAGGGCCGGGAGTTGAACATAAACCTACCTACTCTAACAAACTACAGCATTATGCATTTACAGAACGCGCTACTGAGATTACTGAACACAGCACTCCCAGAGGCATATTTCTAGGTGGGTGACATCATCCGCAAAGGCAAAGATGCCGATAGGGAATGGTTAGAGAGTGAGCGATCTGAAAGCATATTACTGTCCCAAGGTAGATGTACACAAACACGGCAGTGCTCTCATTGGGCCAACTAAATATCTACGGAGCACACAACACTAAATAGATATGGGTTGTGCCACAGACAGTACACCCTTCGAGAGAGCAACCAGTGTGTTCAATGTAGGCATCCATCGTGACATTAAAATTTGACATCTGTTGCCTGGATGACCACCATGGCTATACAGGATGTCAATGACCATGCCCACACGCTTAGTATCACACATCTGTTTGGAATGTACTATGTGTCCATCTACACAACGGCGTACTGAGCATGCTCACACACTTAGCAGTTGCAAAGGGCCATCTTGCATGCACACGGAGTCTAATCATGGAAGGGCGCAGTGTGGAATGTACTGTGTGTCCATCTACACAACGCCGTACTGGGCATGCTCACACACTTAGCAGTTGCAAAGGGCCATTTTGCATGCACACGGAGTCTAACCACGGAGGGGCGCAGTCTGGAATGTACTGTGTGTCCATCTACACAACAGCATACTGGGCATTCTCACACACTTAGCAGTTGCAAAGGGCCATCTTGCATGCAGATGGAGTGTACACACAGAAGGGCACAGTAAGGTATAACTGTCCTCATGCACAGGGCGGTCACACATGCAGTGACCTGTACACACACAGCTGCCATCACAGCTGTCACAGGTGCAGGTCACACACGTACACACTGCAGTGTACACTGTAGCTGTCAAGTCAGCACCATGTCATCGGTGCAGTACTACACAGTCTTACGGTCCCACAACACCATGTGACACATGACCACTGGGCTATACAGTGGTGTACACCAACTGTGCAGAGTACACGTGTACCAACAGGGATCCAACAGGTGTTATGCATTGCAATGATACCAGTATACATGAACAGGTCAGCTCCAGACATACCATGGCCTTTACACAGCTGTGACACCTGACTGTTGCTGTACACCAATGAACACACGTCTGAGTAAGTCATACATGTGATTGTGTGGATGTGTGCATGGACTGCACACACAACACATACATACATAGCCTTTGATGTACCTCGTGCATAACACTGGCCTAATCAATGCTACACACGCGAATGGAAGGTGGGCCCATGTCTGTTGAATGCTCACACTACAGGGGGTAGCAGTGTTGACCGGGACACATACCCTTGTACTGGTAGCCTGTGACACCTGTGATATCATACCGCAGTCCATGTGTTATTTATGTCAACACACATGTCCAACAATAGCAATGCATACAAACATGGCAAAAGGAGACACATGTGACATCTGTACTGTGCATGCAGCAACCATGCATGTGCAGTGGCCGATGTCCGTAACATAGTTGCACCTACCTGCGAGATGCAGACGCAATGCAGACCCATCATTGACACCTGTATACGGTGACATACAAACAGCACGTATGGAGGGATGTGTGTACATAACATGGTGAACCACCTGTCTAGATGTATGTGTGCAGGGGGTGGCTCACAGTTGTGTCACACACCATCCTATCATGCCATGTGCAAACAGTACGCTATGTCGCTGTTACGTGATGGTGCTGACATAATGCATACACAGCGGTCAGGTGTTAAAAACTATATGTCACATGACACCTGTAACACCTACAACCTCCTGTGTGCATATAGCAGCACATTTGCCAGATATAGCGTCGGTACACATAATGCAATCAATACCGCTGCATGTCTATCAAACGTGTCATCATATGGCAGGTGTATCATTCCCAGCACTGCCATGTGTGTCCGAATGTGTGAACAGGGATGCCACATATCGCGGGGAATATGTCCCAGTTGCTACACATCCCTGTACACCATTGTAGAGATCTGTACATACATCAGTGTGGGAAGCATGACATTGGCCGGTGAGGTGCATCACACACGTCGGCTGTCCATATACACATGTGTGGTCACCACAGTGTGTGTGTGACTGTATGTATGTCTGGTGCTTGGTGTGAGGGTGTATGCTTTTAAAATT